>NW_014555692.1:0-7918 GCF_001313825.1 Dinoponera quadriceps
GTGCGGTTCGGAGTTCGGACAGACGCTCTTCGTCTGTCCGTCGTGCGGCGCGGATTACGGCGCGGAAGTCCTGGACGCTCGCCTGCCCTGGAGGCGCAATGCCTGATGGCCGGAGTGGAGCGGGCGAGGTCGAGAACTTTCGACGGAGACGGCGAACACACCACCCCTACTCGTCCCTATGTCCCTAGGTCCGATACGAAGCGAGAAGGCCGGCTACTCCCGGTGGAGACGACAAACTCACTGTCCCATAAAGATATTTTGGAGTCCGGCACGCGATTTTCATGGGAGAGACAGCGTAATCACGACCTCGGTCTTGCCGGTAAGGAAGGATGTCGGGTGCGGCTGCGTACGCACAGCTGTGACGGCGCACACACTGTCGCGATTCCTCAACCTGGAGATCGGGATTCGGAGCAGCCTGCTATCTCTCGATCTGGCTGACTCCGGTAGAATCGGCCTTCTTACCACGGCGGAGCGGCCTTTTATATGGCTCTTACTGTGTACTTCAACACGCGGTTGTTTAATAACAACAACGGTTGTTGTTAGCGCGTACACGTGTTTTGCGTGTGCGCCGCGTGTGAAAATGTTTATGTGGCGCTAAGCGCCGTCAGCGGTCCGACTGGTGGTCGGTCGGCCGCGATGCTCGCCGGGAGAGATGCATCGTTACAACATTATTCCGAGACGCTTTTCATTGTTACTGGCAAAATGCCGAGCATAAGTAACAGCGTTTTTCCAACATCAGTATTCCTTCCCGGAAGTGAGATTCTAAAAGACTTAAAATATTTATCTACGGCCTTCTCAACTTCTTCATTGGACGCGAAGCGCTTTCCAGAAACAAATTTCTTCAGGTTTGAGAAGAGATGGAAGTCCGAGGGTGCCAAATTAGGAGAATAGGGGAGGTGGCCGAGCAAATCGTACCTCAAATCCCGCAGTTTTCCCATTGCCAACACACTTTTGTGTGCAGGTGTGTTGGTGAAAGATGATTTTTTTCTTCTTCAAGCCATGGCCTCTTCTTGCGAATTTTGACATCGAGCTGGTCAAGAAGGTTAGAGTAATATTCGCCTGTAATTGTTCTGCCTTTTTCAAGGTAATCAATTAATAGGATCCCTTTGGCATCCCAAAACACACTGGCCATGACCTTTCCGGCAGATGCGATCGACTTCGCTTTCTTTGGCGCTGAACCACCGGCTTCCATCCACTGCTTCGACTGCTGTTTGTTTTCTGGCGTGTAGTGGTGGACCCATGTCTCATCCATGATGACAAATCGCCGCACAAAATCGGATCCCTCTTGTATTGATTCAAACATTCCTGCGAATGTCGTTTGCGCATTTGCTTTTCATCCGCATTCAGCAAATGCGGCACCCATCTTGCGCAGAGCTTTCGCATACCTAATTCTTTGTGCAAAATGTTTTGCACCCTTTCTTCCGATATGCCCATGGCCTCAGCTATCTCACACACCTTTACTCGCCTATCGTCCAACACGATATTGTGCACCTTTTCGATAGTTTCCGGTGTGGTTGCAGTTTTTGGCCGTCCTTCACGTGGGTCATCTTCGAGCGACGTGCGACCACGTTTAAATTCAGCTGCCCACTTTTTAACGGTTGAGATTGAAGGAGCAGAGTTCCCGTAAACTTTTGTCAACTTCGGATAAATTTCCTTAGGGGTTAACCCATCCAAAACGAAAAATTTTATGACCGCACGATATTCATATTTATCCATTTTAACGAAACACGCGCAAGACGTGTACTGCAAAGACTCGTTTACACAAAATACTTGAGCGAGCAAGTTGAAGTTTGTCATACAAACTAATGATATGTGCGCGCAGGTAGGAAACGTAAACTCTCGCTGATTGGAATGCCATTTCTGAGTCAGGCCGAGAACTTTTCACCTTGTCCTTGTAGTTCCAACGACGTCGCCGTCGAACGGTACGCGAACGCTGACGCTATCGTTGCCGTATAATATGTTGCACATTAAAAAAATTAAAAATATAGAAGCTCGCGGGATAAATAAATTTGGATTATGTGTTTCCGATCCGCCCGATAAGATCATATCTCAAAAAACCATACTCAAACACTCGTCAAAATCTCCCATATCAGCGATCGTCCACATTTGGTTCGAGATATCTAGAACTCGCGATGGATCGTGCCGAAACAACTGTCTGCAGTATTCGTTGGAATTCATACTACGGCGCAAATAATCGCCACGACAGATATACGTGAAAGTCTTGTCTAGAGAATCTCGAACCAACATTAAAAGTCGATCGCCTTTCATAGTTTCGGTTTTTTCATCCACGTCATTGTTCGCCGCATCGTAACCGCCTCCGCCGCCGCTATCGTTATTGTTTTGGGAAACTGAAATTCTCTGTCGCTCAATAATTTCCCGCCGGTTGAGTTTTCCGTCAAAAACTGCCGAACTTGTTCCAATGTTTCGCCGACAGCGTCTCTGAACGACGACATTTTAGTACACGCCCCGAGATGATCCGCCAGTTCTCTAACCTTCCAATTTGTATTTTGGCTCAACAGTTTTAATTTTTCCGATCTATCGTACATGAGAAAGCCGTAACACTTCAGAAACAAATTCAATCTATCGCGACTCACGTTGAAACGGACAGTGGATCTGAGGAAACTGTGCCCCGTTCGAAAGTTACATGGAACCACGTCGTGCAAATTGATCGCAATGAATTGCGAATTGTCGATTGTGGTGGTGGTAGTGGTAGTGATGTCGGAAAATTTTGATGCGTCGACATCTTCATCCACGTCCATCTTTTCTTCAAAATCACAACTCATTTCCTTTTGATCTTTTTATTCAAAACTTTTTACAATACCAAATGTGTACACAAAGGCAGCAGCCAGCCTCGTCTTATGTAAATTGACTCGATTTAATTTCTGCTTTGGAATAGCAACGAGTCAAATATTTGTAAATCTTTAACGCCACGCCACATTCTTTTACCATAGAACGCATTATAAGTTTAGAATAGAACGTGCTCGCTACACGAGAAAAGTAGTCGGCAGTAATATCAAAAATCATTAAATCGTTCAATGTCGTTCGTTGTTCGTCGTAATTTCTGTGTGTGCAATAGCTATGCATTGTATTGCGAATTCGCGCATCCGTTTGAGCATCCGCACTTATCACAAAAATGTCGGAATATTCGTCGTTCTGTTCGCAAGCTTCTCTATAAACACGCGTAGCGTTTTTGTCCAGCGACAGAACCCCTCGTTTCGATTTGAGGATCGCCGATTCGACGGCCGACACGACATACGCCGTCGCGTCGTTTATAAAAGAGGACGTCCGTACAAGTGCACACCGTGACGTTTCGACGATCGCGGTCGAGAAGCCCAAATAATGGCCGGTGACGGTTGTAACATTAAAACGTCTTGCAGCTTGGATATTATCGCCGTTTCGTCCGAAAGCGCACATTCGACATGCCGTCGTCTCGTCGATTCTAGCAACGATGTGGCGGTAGTGGAGGTGGAGGGGAAGTCGTCACCCGTAGCCGCAACCGATCGTTTGCAACGTACGCAATCGATATCTATGAAAAAGTACATCGTCGATACGAGAGAGGAGAGGAATAACGATGACGGACGACTCTCGTTGGACTCCGTAACGATGCCACTTGGTTGCGACCGACGCACTGGTGGCCCGAAAGCGTCGATGGAAAAAACACGTCTATATATATATATATATATATATATATATATATTCGGCATGCGTATTCAATCTACAAACAAAAATCAAACAAAGCAAATTGAATTGTACGTTAAAAAGAAAAAGGCGTTTGTGGCGATGTGACAATTCCAATATGGAGATAACGCGATTCGTCGAAACGTTGAAACGTGTACCCGCGGATGAGCGTGTCGTCGCTGTCAATCTTTTGGAATGGATGACCAGAAAAAAATCGACTTTCAATAAAAATCTTTCTCTATATTACGAAGATAATAATCTATGTCCGATAAAACAATCTAGAACCCATCGTAAAATTTCCATTTGAAACTTTGCACGTTTGAGTCACGTACTTGAGTCCGCTAGCGTAATACGAACTTTTTGGAACGTTTTTACTGATGGTTACGAACTCATCGAGATACCGACGGTTTTCGCTTGCTCGTTCGGTGTCACATCGCGCGAAAAAATCATTTTGTGGAGAAATTGCCGAATTTGCGACGGTATCTTCATACAGCGCTTTCAAACGCGTCAATTCGGACGGCGACGATTTTGCACCGCTGTGCACTATCAGCCAATTCGTAAGATTCGTGACACCGACATCATCCATCAGTACATTTCGTCGATCGGCACAATCGATTTGAATGGTCGAACGTATCCACTCCAATAAACCGTCATCGCCATTGCGTCGAATCGATTCGATATGGGTGAGATCTAAAACCGGACGGCACCATACCGGATCCATCCAATTCGCGGAAGACTTTGTAGTGCATTTTAGAACGCGACGTAAAACTCTGCGATAGTGAGGATAATATTTGGAGCCCCAAAAAATTCGCGCTCGTTTCTTCGCATCGCGGCAACTGTCCACGTCCACTCGTAGCAACAGTGCAGATTTTACCAAGGACGAATTTGAAAAATCGCATCTTTCTCTAAAGTCGCCGACCTCGGAATCTGTATTAAAGCACAATTTGTAGAACACTCTGTAAACGGTCGATTAACAAAACGTGAATCGCGGTATCGATCCGTAGAGCAATGGTTCCATTAGGCATTCTTCTATCTCGCATACCGCTTCAATACCGCGATGTATGCTCGCACTCATCGCGTCTCCGTCGAAATCAGCATGCACCGGTGCAAGGGGACCCGTGGATATAAGTATGGAATCCGAATGTTCACTCTTTTGCAAAATGTAAATGCGTGTAATGGCTATCACACTTCCGTTGTGAATACACGGATCGCGTTTCAAAGTCATGATGAAATTTCTCGTCGTGTCGAAGTAACAATCGAAACAGCCGTCCGGCCAATACAGACAATTTCGACATCTCACATTCGAGACGTCGATCGTCGTCAAATCATTCGCGCAACAACGTTCGCACCTTTTCGGTTTGCCCTTCAGCATCGATCTGTCGCGAGTCAAGTCGATGGAAAATATTCTAAACGCTTGATGTCTCGGTAATCCTATGTGGTTTGGCCGAAGAAGCGGTGCGACTTGAATGTAAGCGCGAAAGGTGTTCTTCAGCGGACTGGTGGTGAGATAATGCAAGAGACTCTTGTTGGATTGTAACACGGTCTTCACAGTGCCACTTTTGTCCGTGATAACGTCCGTCACAGGTTTGAGGTTGCGAGCTTGATTGAGCATAGCTACGCTGCAGTATTCATACAGCGGCACAACGATCGTCGCGGCCTCTACGATTGGTTCTTTTTCTTTTTTTAACTTTATAGCGAAGCACGGCAACTCATCGGTCGCTGATATCGGAACGGCTTGAACATCGTAGTCGCTCTTCGTTATCGATCTTGCAACGTCCAACGCGTCTGTTGCAACGGCGTTTTGTTGAGTGACAACGTCGCCGCCAACGTTTCCTCCACGAACGTTTCAAACAAGTTAATTTGCGCACCACATTTTCATCTTCAACAACGGCGATATCACCATTCGTAATTTTTATACTTTTTATCCGCAATATGTCATTTCCGTTTTGCATAATTCAAATTATTTCATTCATAACAACATTAAACTCTTCGTGCAAAAATATCGATCTCCTGTAACAGAAGTTCACAGCTTCTTGTGGTGAAATTTGCACCACGTTTAAGAATTTGAAGTCTGGATGTAACAAGATTCGACTCTTTTTATACGTTGGCATGGCCGAACTGTACAAATCTTGCACGGTGATTCTGGATCGCCCGCTTCTGGATTCAATTATGTAAACGGTGTTTTTCACAACGTTAAAAATTACATTGAAAACGTAATTGTTCAGCACACGAAGAACCGCTTCGCCGTCTTGAAATCCAGGTATATTCGCAGATAATAACAATCGATGAATTCCGATTGGATCGTACGGAATCCAATGTTTGTTCAAATTTCGTTTTTCCACGGATTCTCTTTGTTCTTTTTGCCGTGAACCACCGCGACCGCGACGACGCGTACCGCGCGTATCAGCGATACAACTTTTCAAAAAATTTGGACGTGATATGAGATTTCTCATAGAGTTCGCCGTCCCTTGTTCATTCGCCAAAAGCTTCAATGGTACGGCTTGGATACGTTACCCGCAACAAGTACGTTGCGCCAAGTTCAACACGTCGAAAGCCACTCGATCGCAGAACAATCGTATGTAAGCGCGACACGATCGATTGAAGGATCGCAATATTTTCGACAACTTAGAATCGTGATCTTCTTTTAACTTCGTTAAGGGAATAGTCTGGTGTAGAACGCAAAAAACAAGCACTTTTTTGAGATTTTTTATTGACAAAACTACTGAATATATATTTTTGCAATTAACAGAGTTTATTGTACATATATTGAAGAGTATGAATTAATTTTTTCGTCTATTTATCTCAATAATTGACCAAGTGACAGCACGTATGCGAAAGCGCCTTTGAAAATTCTTCCCAAACGACGTGCAGTCTAGCACCTCGTAAAATCATCTGAATGAAAAAAAAAAATTTGTTTGTCAACTATATGAATGTTGTTTCTAGTTATACCGAAGAAACATAAAAAAAAAAGAAATTAAGAAATTTTCAACTTAAAACTAAATTTTCGTTTTTGGCCTAAATTTAGCGCGTAATATTGTTTATAACTTTTTATAAACAATTGTTTTAGTTCTAATTGTCGGTATAACTATAAGACAATTCAATTATCTTTAATTAAAAAAAAAATCATATTGATATCTCAAAAATTGTTTGAGTTATACTACACGCCAATTTCAAAAACATAGTTTAGAGATAAATGCGTTTAAAGTTTTCGAACAAGAAAAAAGGTTGATAAACTATTATTTTTTTTTATTTACCTCAACTTTATTATCAATCAGCTATCCCTGGACCATACAGAAGACCTTCTACCTCCTCATAAAGTTCATTTTGTTGTAGTTGTTGTTCTTTGTGCAGCAAACCGATTTTCCTATTAGCGCTTTTACTTCGACGATTCTGAGAAGTGACTCTACTTTGATTAACTATATCAGAAAAATTTCTGCAGGTCGTTTCAATTATAATGCCAACTTCTGATATGATTCCTAGCAATGACAAGTAACCTTCATTAAACATAGTTGCTGCTAAATAAGCCGCGATTTCGATAATTTTTCGTTCACAATGTATTGGGTTGTTCGGAAAGTAATTTCGTTTTTTTGTGGTGAAAATGAAAGACGATCTTCGTATAATGAATAAATATTTAATTAAATTATATATTGGCCATTCTGATCCAACACCTTTTGCCATCTTTCTGGTAGTAGCATGATTCCACGCTCATAAAATTTTTGGTCTTTGCTGGCAAAAAACTGATCCAGGTGATTTTTGACGTGTTCATTTGAGGTAAAGGTTTTACCGTCCAAAAAATTTTGCAGTGACCGGAACAAATAATAATCCGAAGGGACCAGGTCTGGAGAATATGGTGGGTGTGGCAGTACATCCCATCCAAGCTGTAAAAGCTTTTGGCGAGTGACCAAACTTGTATGAGGTCTCGCCTTATCTTGGTGGAACACTACACCTTTTCTGTTGATTAATTCTGGCCTTTTCTGTTGAAGTGCATCATTCAGTTTGTCCAGCTGATGACAGTAGACTTCCGAATTAATTGTTGTGTTATCCGGTAAAAGCTCAAAAAAAGTGACTCCTTTAAAATCCCACCAAACAGACAGCATCACCTTTTTTTGATGGATATCGGCTTTTGAAATGCTTTGAGCCGGTTCATCTTTTCTGCTCCATGATCTCTTGCGTTTGACATTGTTATATACAACCCATTTTTCGTCCCCAGTAATGATGCGCTTCAAAAATGGATCATTTT
>NW_014555692.1:8257-14742 GCF_001313825.1 Dinoponera quadriceps
CGCCTAAACATCTTTCAAGTAAATCTTTTCTCGATAAGTCTTTGTATATAGGTAATATACTCATAGCTACAACTGGATGTAAAGGCTCTGGGTGAGTGTATGGAATTCCTAGGCTTTCGGCGCGTCGAAATTTACGCCAAGAATCTTCAGCAGGACAATTTTTATGTCTTGGTTTCTTATCAGTCGATATACTATGCAAATATGTGGCCATTATATCTCTTGCGTATTTTCCACAGATTCTGGATTTCTCATTATTGCGAGGCCGTAGTATTTTGTAAGCTTTTTTATCAAGGTGTCAGTTAGTTTACCCTTGCCACTAAGTTTTTTTTCTTTTTTGACATTTTGACATTGATGTATATAATGCTTACAAGATTACCAACAGACTACAAGAGTTCCTAAAGGCATTTTAAAACTCTCGTGAGCACTGTGGCTCTGGGGCCTCTGGGAACGCTTACGCATGCGTACTTAGCGAGCTTGTTTCGACCCGCAAAATTTTGAATTTATTTTTGGGACTTCGGGAACATTTTCTAGAGGTGAAAAACTATCGATTAAGCAAAAAAAAAAATCGATTTTTTGAAGTTGCTACACCAGGCTACCCCCTTAAAAGCCTTTCTTTCACGCAACTCATCATTCGAAGGGTCGCGGTGTCGCTCAATATCACATACGGAGCACCGTGAGGGGTTGTGAAATTACTCATTCCTAGACCACCGCTCATCAAACTTATTAATTTTACTGTGGACACTGACGACTTTCGCAATTTTGAAATTGCGAACAAAATCAAAATCAATTTATCGAACAATAATTTACGGCTCATTTGCAAAAGTTTTGGTTTGGCCTTTTGACGTTTGTAATTTTTGAATGCGTTTGAAATTCGCTTCGCCATATCTAAAGCCTTTTCGGCGTCTTTTCTTTTCCTGCCGTCGAGCTTTTTTTCGTTTTTCAACAAATCATTCAGTTTATTTACGAATGTCGTTTGAATGTTGAAATTCTCGCGCAGCACAAACTGTCCACTTTTGTCCTTTTTGAACATCGTGTCGATCTCGACGCCGCCTCCTCATTTCTTCTTTTTTTCTGGTGATTCGACACTATCTTCCACTAGAGTGACTCTTGACTCGAGATCGAGCTGATTGTGACAATATTCTTCATCGTCGCATTCGACTTCATTTTTACTCGATGACATGGACGGTTTACGTTTTCTGGTGGTTCGTCTCCTAATAATGGTATCACCTTCGTCGGATTGTTTTTTCGCAACAGCCGATGCTTTTCTCGCTGGTTGTTTTGTCGCCACTCTTCTGGCGACGACTGGTTGTGAAACGGTCTCATCGGATTGCGTTTTCGCGATCATAGTAGCTTTTCTCGCCGGCTGCTTCTTAGCCACCGCCGGCTGCTTCTTAGCCACCGCCGGCTGCTTCTTAGCCACCGCCGGCTGCTTCTTAGCCACCGCCGGCTGCTTCGATTGTGTCGCCACTAACGGTTCGATACGAGACAATATTGCAATTGATTCGTCGTTCGCTCCTATAGTAGAAACTACTTCAACCGTCGGGATTGACGGTATCGCCTCGATAGTGTTATCCGTTGTTATTTCTATCAAAGCGGCGACGTCTTTTGCACCACCGCCATTCCCATTACCACCACCATCACCACCACCGTATTCCATAGCCAGAAGACTCGCAACTTCGCTGTCGGCTTCACTCAACCAATCGTCCACTTTGCTGCCGGAACCTTGATGATAAATCGGATCGGTTAATTTTAGTATAATTTCCGCAGCTTTTTCCAAAGGCGTCACCGACGTATCTCTGCTTAAATCATCCATCGCGGCGATGCTGCTTTTTCGATCCGGCGCCGATCGAATATACATTCCATTATTTATCAGTCGAAATCTCATGTTTTTTTTCGTCGTTGTCGCCGCCGCTTCGAGTCAGTTCCAACAAACAGATGTCCACGTATCGATTAGTTTGCCGCGCGTTTGAATGATCCAAACTTTTTCGTATTCGTTCCACAGGTTCGTCTAAAAGATAGCGACAACCAGCGTACAGCCTTCGAATCGCGTGAAAACTCAACCCACGCGGTTTGTAGGTATCGAACTCTTGTTTCCAAATTTTATTCAAAATCGAATCGAGATCTCGTCTTGTTTTTTTAACTAACACGATCCGATCTCGTCTTGTTTTTTTAACTAACACGTTCAACGGTAGAAACAACTTCTCGTTATTGATCCATCGAATAAAAGTCAACAGTCGATTTCGCACTTTCCCCTCATCGATCGAATCTACGCGTTTGACGACGCCGTTTTCTTCGCACGTGGTCAGGCTGCTTTCGTTTGTACGTTGAAAAGTTTTTGGTCTAATTTCGGATATTTCAATTCTACCCAAAGTTCTGGTTTTTCTTATTTCAATCGCACACGCGCCATGCTTTAGCAATTGTCGCAATTGTTCGGCTTTCAAAAATAAAATATCCGAAAGTCGTTTTCCAGTTAAGGACAACATGTAAAACACGTAACAAAAACTTGCATATTCTTCGCAGACCGTCGTTGGACTGTCGATGGTTCGAGTTACAAATCGCAATATCTTTTCGTACTCATGGTCCGACATGGTCAAACGACCGTCGCTGCGAATAGATTTCTTTGAAGAGCTGTACTGCTGCTGGTTCAATTCATGAACTAACATTTTGCGAGTGGCTCGTGAATTCAAAGGTAAAATTGTTTGCCATATATCGAAGATATAACCATTTGAATATCTTTCGCGCTTTAACACGTTAACAAGATTTGTCAGAAAAGTCTCATCAGCTTCGGGGAGGATCTCTTTGCAGACGGTTAAGTCGGATTCATTTCCAACTATCAGCCTGCTCAGAGTTTTCAACTTGGCTCGTTCGTTTCGAACCACTTTTGGCGACAGCGACGGCGGCTGCGGCTGCGGCGGCAACGACATGTCGATACCCACCCTTTATCACGCAAAGCGCCTTGCTCAAAGAATCGGCGTGAAATTGATCAAAATCTCTCCATTTTACAAATCGTATGGAAAACGGACTTATGTGTTCAAATTCGGCTAATCGGAAAGTCCTGGCGATCTTACCAGTTGCAACCGCCGCGGTAGTGGACGGTAGGCCCGCGACATACAATCGATAATCTTCGACGGTTGATAAATCGCGTATGAAATAAAACGAAGGGTTTTCTTTGAAACTGGGCACGATTGAACGCGTGGCGAAAGTTCAATCGTTCGTGCGCAGCAACGAGCCGTCCCAAGATACGAACATTTCTACCGTTTGGCGAAGTTTTAACTTTTCGTACGAATCGTACGTGTTGTTCGATAGGAGCACACCGTCGACAATGCCACACTCGCACGAAAGAACGGTCGTTATATCCGAAATTGAATCTTTGAAAAACATTCCGTACGGACGAGAAATCAACGACTTGGAATCCTGTGTCCATAAGTCGCTCATTGCGCGTAAGATCACAGCGGAAACTATCGGACGCAGCGGTACGAACGTACCATCTGACCAAGAAGTGAAGCTATTATTGTCGTTTAATTCGTCGAGTTTCGACAGTAATGCTCGGTGGGTGGCATCGCTCGTGTCAACCTCGAGCGCTCGCAACGATAACACTAGAACTCGATACAATTCTCGGGAGTATCAAGGAATTTTCATTGTGCAAAGACTCATATCATCACGCTATTGAGTAATCGCATATATTCTTTTCAACGCTCGAATACAATTCTGTTTTGCACGCAGAGGCGAAAGACGATAACGTTTCTAAACACAATTCGGAAGTCAGCGATTTGTTTGTGATAGGCCATAGATTTTCATACGAAGACAAGAAATATGTAGTAACGGAAGTTTGTTGTTCGCTGAATCCGCTGAAATTCGATACTTCAACTTGGCGTAACAATGCGCCACCACCGTTCGCTCGAACCAATGATCAATGGTTTATCGCGTACAAAACTTCCGTCACGACATCCACCATTGCGAAATCATCTTTGAAAATCTCGCACTGATACACCAACAGTCCGCTCAAATAACGCTTGTTTTCATCGGTAACATGTACAATTCGACCGTCTATTTTTAGTTTGTTCGATACGTAATGGGCGTATCCTCTGATACCGTCGTATTTCAACTTCAATACCGTTAGTTCGTTGTTCCTTTTTGTCGTCAGGTTACGAATCGCATATTCGCACAGATTATTCTTCGTGCGCAGACTTGACCCCGTTCGCATCGGTCCGAAAGCTATCGGTGAATTGTCCAATACGCGCGATGGCGGTGGTGGACGAAGACTCTCAAAGCGCAGACCGCTAGGCCATACCTCAGAAAGCAATGGCAGAACGATCTTGCAAAAAACAAGAGAGATGTCGTCGTGCCTATCTCGGCGAATTTTAGAACCGTCTACTTTTTTATTTTCGCAATCAAAACGATCGTTTTCTTCGCTCTTTAACTCTATAAAATATACAGCTTCGTGATATTCCGACACAACGGAACGCAACGCGACGCGTACTGTTTTGCAAATTGCATAAATCGACGAAGCACCTCTTCTGTAATTAACATCGCCGTCGCTCGAAATATCAACGCGATAAGACAAACGATTAACGAATCGAAGTCCTAAATTATTATCGTTCGTATCGTTATCCTTTTTCAATAAGAGACCAGATTCGAGATCGTTCAAATCGATCTCCACGTTTAAACGATCGTTTATGAGCAATGGGTAACGAAGATTGTTGAATAAATCGATTTTATTCTCGTAACGATAACAACGAGACGCACTTAGTCAACATTTCAATTGAGAAAAAAAAATTTTTTTCGGCTCATCGTTTTTAGCAGTACAACCACCGGACATTCTTCGAATAATGTCCAGACGATTCGCATCTTCGAGTCTGCTTTTGACCGCGAACAATCTCGAAGTCCCGCAACGCCAAGCGAAAGCGCCGATGTGAGATATTTAATACACCGAGCACTCTAAATCAGTATTGATCTTCCATACGTTCTCCAAAAATTCACTCTGACCGACACTGACGGGAATTGAAAAAATAAGACTAGATTCGACCTCCATCCTAATAATCATTTTTATTATACTTCCACTACAATACACACAATCACACGCATAACAGAGATTCCCTCGAATTTGTTCTCAACAGAACACCGAGTACGGTGATTAACTCTTCAATCAGAAATTTTACTTTAGAATCGATCATCACGATCACTTATCGGTCTTCCGTTTCGGATAAACCTGAAAAAAAAATTATTAAAATGCACAACTGTGGTGACGAGCAAGCGACGAAAAAACAGAGTATCGAGACTCACATTCACTAACCAACAACCATACGCAAAGATGCAATAAATATATTCTCTGATAATAAAACGAAAACGGTCCTAATTCGGTGATATCTTTTTTTTAAATACTGGAATCTTTGCCGAGACGAAATCGACCCACTATGAAATGACCGACGAATAATCTCAAGGGTTTCAGTTTTCTATCGACAAAGAACTCCGCGGCGTTGTCGTCGTTTTTGTTTTGATGTTTGAAAAAATCCACTTTCAGCACGAATGGCGCGTTGAGTTGGTTCGCGTTGTGCATTTCGTTGTTCAAATTCGGATCCTGCGAGAACGATTTGAACCACCGTCTGTGCTGACCTGAGAAAATCGACCAATCGTGCACATAGCGGTGCACACTGCTGATGCGAATTTTCGTGTTCGTTCTGAACGCCGACAACAATCGATCGTCGAATCTTTCGGAATTTTGACGAAAATCATACAAAAGAACTGCATTTTGCACAATATCCCCTGATACATTTGGTTGTAATAACGCCACGGACTCTTCACCAGTTGCGTGAGAAAATACTTTCAAATACGCACGATAATTATCCAGTCTGATTGTTTTGTACGAAAAAACAGATTTGTCGTCGATGTTTTTTTTGTTATCGTTTTTGAAGGTTTTTTTCAGCTGCGGAGTAGATATATTGTTCCTCTTTCTTTTCCCCGTCGAGGCAGCTACAACTTTGCCAACCACTTTGAAAAGATTCGACATATCGACTGAAGGTGGATTCTTGCTCGACGACTACGACGCCCGCTTGATTTTGGAAGCTTCGGGCTGCGTTTTGGCACATCTGAATCGGAATGGCGTTCACCTCTTCGATGATTCTCCTTTTCAGTTCTTGTAGGGTATGGGGACGATGCTTGAAGACTTTTTCTTTCAGATATCCTCACAAGAAAAAGTCACAAATGCTCAAATCGGGCGATCTTGCTGGCCACCCCAAATCACCCCTCAGAGAGACGAGTCGAGTAGGGAACATTTGCCTCAGTTTCGCCATAGAAATGCGGGCTGTATGCGCTGTTGCTCCATCTTGTTGAAACCAAATCTTCCCCAGATTTGTCTGTTCACTCAACTCCTGCAATTTAGACTCAAAAAAGTTTTCCAGCATGAAAACATAACGTTGAGCTGTAACTGTAACAGTATGGCCATTTTCCTCAAAAAAATAAGGCCCAATGATCCCAAATTTGGATAT
>NW_014555692.1:14895-21608 GCF_001313825.1 Dinoponera quadriceps
GAGCCGCTCTAGAGAGAATACTGAGTGTCGAATAAATGAGTATAAAAGTCAAAGAGTACTGTGACTCGAAGTGCAAAGTAAAAAGCTTTAATGAGAATGAATAAGACAAAAAAGACTGAATGAACAATGAAGACACGGGGGATGTTGCGCACGGGTTTATATACCCTCTGGCGACAAAGGCAGGGTTGGCACAGGAGTGGGGGTTCGCGCCTTGGTAAAATTCAAAGAAGATCGGTGCCATGTCGTTTATGAATAACAAAGATAAGTACTGCCCGAGTAACAAGAGATTTATTTAAGTTATGCCGGGCGGCTAGAGAGTTCTAAGAAGACTGAGGTATGCCCGGTCGTTTAAGATAGCGCATAATAATTTATTAATTTTTCAACTCGGGTCTCTAATGATTTAATACGTTCGACATTCAGTATTGCGTCTCTTAAATAATTTTTGATGATGAACGCTCTTTTATTGTGAGTTTACTTATGGTGCGGTGAATTTCAGTGTCCTTACAATAATTAATATTGTGCGAATAACGGCGATAACTATTAATAATATATATATGGTTATAGGTATCGCCTATAGAATAAAGCGGTGTGTTATAATATTGTGTGTGTGTCGAGCGTTCTTGATTAATAATTATAATGTTAATAATAATATATATAATATTGTTGTGTGGCTGTGTACGTTATTATATGTTGTATAGCGGCAGTATAAACTAATAAAAAAAAAGGATTTTAGATGCGGCGCCGATATATTCTAACGCGTTGAGTGCCGCTACAGTCACGGGCGACTGGTGGTATGTGTACTTCCTACAGCGTGTCTGTGTGTACAAGTGAGCGCGCGAAGATGCGTCATCGCGGGTGAGACCTTTAATATTGTAATATAATGTTAATATTTTATTGCCATTTATAATAGGAGGATTGGGGTGCAGGTTTTAATGGATGTTGTCTGTCGGCGTTTGTGAATTTAATAATTTATAACAAGTGTTTCTATGGTTAGCAATTAAGAATTTTATATAGTACAGAGTATGAAATGTATAATATATGCACGCAGTATAGCATGGATCGCGGGTCGTTAAGAATTTAATATAGTTCTTTTGAAATGTAACGCATATACTTTTATTATTGACTGTTTAAGTTAGCACGTAACAATTAATAATTTATAACTGTGTACGTTGTTTTTGAATAAATAAAGCAGAATATTGAATTGTAATGATTGTCAATAATAATTTTATAGTTATTATGAATTTGCATGTTTCAATTGATTATTACAATTATTTATATATATTATACATATGGTTCTCGCGTTTGTCTATTTTCCAATAAACAGTTTCTGATTGGACAGTTAGTGTTAAGAGTCTTGTCTTGATTCAGTAGGAATTCAGGAAGGTAAGTAAAAGAGGTGTTTAATGGATACGGGCGCTGCGGTGTAGAAAGACAGAGAAGACATAGTCGGTCTGCGTCGCGCTTGCGGTGCAGCTGTCCGGGCGCTCAAGTATACCAGCTGTGCGTGTGTGTGTGTACGTACTTGTGACGGAATTCCGTTGTGTGCGTCATTCATGCGCGCCGCGCGTCATATTCGATGTATAGGTGCGTGCCGCGTTGTAAGTGAGGTTAAGTATCGATTCGAAATAATATTGAATTTTGCGCTTGACGTTACGGTTAACAACTTCAATGAACTTAGAATATTAACAAAAAGAAATTTTGAGGCAGGAATATTACAGCTGAACCTTCGACGAATTGAAGCGGGAAGCGTTTCTGTCGTTTATACAGTAGAAAGCGTGAACTGATGCAAATTCACGTCTAGGCTTGAATCTTTTCGTCCAAAAACGCTAGTCCCACGAGAAAAAGTAAAAAAAATCAATCCGCAAGCGAAACTTGCGAGTTTGCGTTTAATAAGCGAAGTAACGTGATTGTCAAGTGATTCTTGCGTATCTTTACATTAAATCGTGAAAGGACACAAACTGAAGAGTGTGATTGAAATATTCTGCTTTACTATGTTATTTCCATGCTGCAACCATTTCCATGCAACTTCGAAGAATTAAAGCGGCGTGCGTTTCATTCGTTTCTTCAGTAAATAACGTTAAATAGAGAAGGGATGCAAACTGAAGAGTTTGATTGAAAAATTCTAATTTATTATATTATTTCCATGCTGCACCTTCGAGAAATTCAAGCGGCGTTTCTTTCGTTTCTACAGCCGAAAACGTGAAATAATGCAAATTCACGTTTCAGCTTTAATATTTTCGAACAAATACGATAGTTCCACGAGAAAACGTAAAAGAAATCAAACTGAGGGCAAAACTTGTGAGTTTGCTTGTAGTAGGCAAAGTAACGCAAATGTCAAGTGAATCTTGCGTTTCTTTACGTTAAATTGTGAACGGATGCAAACTAAAGAGTGTGATTGAAATATTCTGCTTTTTCACGTTATTTCCATGCGGCAGCCTCGAGGATTTCAATCGGCTAGCGTTTTTTTCGTTTCTACAGCAGAGTACGTGAACTAATGCAAATTCACGTTTCGGCTTGAATCTATTCGAACAAATACGCTAGTTCCACGAGAAAACGTAAAAGAAATCAAGCTGCGGGCGAAACTTTCGAGTTTGCGTGTAGTAGGCAATGCAACGTAAATGACAAGTGCACTTTGGTTACTTTACATTAAATCGTGCACGGATGCAAACTGAAGAGAGTGATTAAAATATTCTGCTTTTTCACGTTATTTTTATGCCTCAGCCTCGAGGATTTAAAGCGGCGAGCGTTTCTTTCGTTTCTACAGCAGAATATGTCAACTAATGCAAAATCATGTTTCGCCTTGCATGTTTTCGAACAAATACGCTAATTTCACGAGAAAACGTAAAAGGTTTTAAGCTGCGTGCAAAACTTGCGAGTTTGGGTGTAGTAGGCGAAGTAAGGCGAATGTCAAGTGAATCTTGCGTGTCCTTATGTTAAATGGTGAACGGATGCAACCTGAAAAGTGTGATTGAAATATTCGGCTTTAATAGCTTATTTCCATGCGGCAGGCTCGAGGATTTCAAGCGGCAAGCGTTTCTTCCGTTTCTACAGCAGAAAACGTGAACTAATGCAATTTCACGTTTCGGTTTGATTCTTTTCGAACAAATACGCTAGTTTCACGGGAAAACGTAAAAGAAATCAAGCTGCGGGAGAAACTTGCGAGTTTGCGTGTAGTAAGCGAAGTAACGCGAATGTCAATTGAATTATCGTTTCTTTACGTTAAATCGTGAACGGATGCAAACTGAAGACAGTGATTGAAATATTCTGCTTCTTCACGTTATTTTTATGCCACAGGCTCGAGGATTTAGAGCGGTGTGCGTTTCTTTTGTTTACGCCTTGCATCTTTAAATCAAATACGTTAGTTCCACGAGAAAACGTAAATGAAATCAATCATTGGGCGAAACTTGCGAGTTTGCGTATAGTAGGCGAAGTAACCCGAATGTCAAGTGAGTCTCGCGTTTCTTAACTTTAAATCGTGAACGGATGCAAAGTGAAGAGTGTGATTGAAATTTTCTGCTTTATCATGTTATTTCCATGCGGCAGTCTACAGGATTTCAAGCGGCGAGCCTTTCTTACGTTTATACAACAGAAAACGTGAACTAATGCAAATTCACGTTTCGGTTTTCATCTTTTCAAACAATTACGCTAATTCCACGAGAAAACGTAAAGAAATCAAGCTGCGGGCGTAACTTGCGAGTTTGCGTGTAGTAGGCAAAGTAACGCGAATATCAATTGAATTTTGCGTTTCTTTACGTTAAATCGTGAACGGATGCAAACTTAAAAGTGTGATTGAAATATTCTGCTTTTTCACGTTATTTTTATGCGGCAGCCTCGAGGATTTCAATCGGCTAGCGTTTCTTTCGTTTCTACAGCAGAGTACGTGAACTAATGCAAATTCACGTTTCGGCTTGAATCTTTTAGAACAAATACGCTAGTTCCACGAGAAAACGTAAAAGAAATCAAGCTGCGGGCGAAACTTTCGAGTTTGCGTGTAGTAGGCAACGCAACGTGAATGTCAAGTGCACTTTTGGTATTTTACATTAAATCGTGCACGGGTGCAAACTGAAGAGAATGATTGAAATATTCTGCTTTTTCACGTTATTTTTAAGCCTCAGGCTTGAAGATTTAGAGCGGCGAGCGTTTCTTTCGTTTCTACAGCAGAATACGTCAATTAATGCAAAATCATGTTTCGCCTTGCATCTTTTCGAACAAATACGCCAATTTCACGAGAAAACGTAAAAGGTTTCAAGCTGCGGGCGAAACTTGCTACTTTGCGTGTAGTAGGCGAAGTAAGGCGAATGTCAAGTGAATCTTGCGTTTCTTTACGTTAAATGGTGAACGGATGCAACTTGAAAAGTGTGATTGAAATATTCAGCTTTATCAGCTTATTTCCATGCGGCAGGCTCGAGGATTTCAAGCGGCGAACGTTTCTTTCGTTTCTACAGCAGAAAACGTGAACTAATGCAAATTCACGTTTCGGTTTGAATCTTTTCGAATAAATACGCTAGTTCCACGAGAAAACGTAAATGAAATCAATCATTGGGCGAAACTTGCGAGTTTGCGTGTAGTAGGCACAGTAACGCAAAAGTCAAGTGTATCTTGGGTTTCTTTACAAAATCGTAAACGGATGCAAACTGAAGAGTGTGATTGAAATATTCTTTTTTATCATGTTATTTCCATGTGGCAGTCTCGAGGATTTTAAGCGGCAAGCGTTTCTTCCGTTTCTACAGCAGAAAACGTGAACTTATGCAATTTCACATTTCGGTGTGAATCTTTTCGAACAAATACGCTAGTTCCATGAGAAAACGTAAAAGAAATTAAGCAGCTGGCGAAACTTGCGAGTTTGCGTGTAGTAGGCGCAGTAACGCAAAAGTCAAGTGTATCTTGGGTTTCCTTACAAAATCGTAAACGGATGCAAAGTGAAGAGTGTGATTGAAATATTCTTTTTTATCATGTTATTTCCATGTGGCAGTCTCGAGAATTTCAAGCGGCGAGCGTTTCTTTCGTTTATACAGCTGAAAACGTGAATAAATGCAAATTCACGTTTCGGCTTGCATCTTTTCTAACAAATACGCTAATTTCACGAGAAAACGTAAAAGAAATCAAACTGAGGGCAAAACTTGTGAGTTTGCTTGTAGTAGGCGAAGTAACGCAAATGTCAAGTGAATTTTGCGTTTCTTTACGTTAAATGGTGAACGGATGCAACCTGAAAAGTGTGATTGAAATATTCAGCTTTATCAGCTTATTTCCATGTGGCTGTCTCGAGAATTACAAGCGGCGAGCGTTTCTTTCGCATATACAGATGAAAACGTGAATAAATGCAAATTAACGTTTTGGCTTGAATCTTTTCGAACAAATACGCTAGTTCCACGAGAAAACGTAAAAGAAATCAAGCTGTGGGCGAAACTTGCGAGTTTGCGTGTAGTAGGCGAAGTAACGCGAATGTCAATTGAATTTTGCGTTTTTTTACGTTAAATCGTGAACGGATGCAAACTGAAAAGTGTAATTGAAATATTCAGCTTTTTCACGTTATTTTTATGCGGCAGCCTCGAGGATTTCAAGCGGCTAGCGTTTCTTTCGTTTGTACAGCGGAGTACGTGAACTAATGCAAATTTACGTTTCGGCTTGAATCTTTTCGAACAAATACGCTAATTTCACAAGAAAACGTAAAAGGATTCAAGCTGCGGGCGAAACTTGCGAGTTTGCGTGTAGTAGTGTCACGTCCTCGGGCCCTCGGGATCGAGAACGCGCTGCTCTCTTTTAGTTTTGGGCCTACCTGCATTCACCGACAATAACCCGGGAAGGTTGAGAGCGCCCACCGTGTACTGGTAGGTTTATAGAGGGGTAAAAGGAAAGGGGGGATGAGAATTGACAGTCGATGAGTGAAAACTGAGATGTTACGGTCGTTATTTGATAATTGAATGTTGATTGACTGGAAACGGTTTGTCGTGGTTTGTGGGGATTAGATTTAAAAGTCTGAAATTTAGAATCTTGAAAGAATTTTGAATTTGGAAAATATACACTTATTTGACACTCGATTTGAGCGTAAGTACTTAATTTCTACTGGATAGGCTCTTCGCAGAATTTCAATAATTATAGTACATTAGTAGATGAGAGAGGCCGGTTTTGGCGCAATTGAATCTGTTTTACCGGCCGAGTAGGGAGACCAGTTGGCGCAGTTGGATCTGTTTTACCGGCCGAGTAGTAAAACCAGTTGGCCCAGTTGGCGCTGTTTTTTTTTTTACCAACCGAATGGGGCCCATGCAGCGGTCGGTATGCGCTGTTTTTTTTTTTTACCGACCGAATAGGACCCTGCGGCGGTCGGTACCCTCGCAAAGGGCCAATTGTTTTTTTACCGACCGAATAGGGCCCATGCAGCGGTCGGTACCCCCTCGCGAAGATCCACCCACCCTCCCTCCCCCTGATCGCGACCACCCGCGGTATCGCCCGCGAAGGTCCGCACCCACCTTCCCCNTAAAACCAGTTGGCCCAGTTGGCGCTGTTTTTTTTTTTACCAACCGAATGGGGCCCATGCAGCGGTCGGTATGCGCTGTTTTTTTTTTTTACCGACCGAATAGGACCCTGCGGCGGTCGGTACCCTCGCAAAGGGCCAATTGTTTTTTTACCGACCGAATAGGGCCCATGCAGCGGTCGGTACCCCCTCGCGAAGATCCACCCACCCTCCCTCCCCCTGATCGCGACCACCCGCGGTA
>NW_014555693.1:0-319 GCF_001313825.1 Dinoponera quadriceps
TCATTAATTTGGGAACGTATTTCGCGCGCGTGGCACTACCTTATCCGATCATAATCTATGTACGCGTTTGCTATTTCTATGGACGATCTCAATGCAATCATTGAAACCGTCAACATATCTCTCCGCGTTATTCCCAATTTTTTCAAGTTTTCGATTGTTCTCAGAGGTAAATTACCCCTGGAACCGACTACAATCGGTAGGACCGCTGCGTTCATACTTTTTGTTTTCTCTTTTACAAATTCAGCCGTTTCTTTGTATTTCTCTTCCTTATCAGTGAATGCTCGCCGCAGGCCATCGCGATTCTCGTAGCGGACGGTAA
>NW_014555694.1:0-3951 GCF_001313825.1 Dinoponera quadriceps
GTGAATATCAGCTTTCGAGGTGGTTTGTAGTGGCTCATCACGTTTGGACTATGAACGTTTTAGCTTAATATTATCGTAAATAATACATTTTTCATCACTAGTAATTATTCGCTTCAAAAAAGGATCGAATTCATTGCGTTTGAGATACGCAAGCATTGATACGCTTTGTTAAATGAATTTCTTTCAATTCATATAGTACCAAAATATCAAGCTTTTTAACGAATCCAACACGTTTTATATGATCGTGGATTGTTGATTTTGGTATTTTTAACTTCTCTCCAATCTCCCGCTCAGATATATAACGGTCCAACTCGATTATGGCTTTGATTTTGTCATCATCAGCTTGCAATGGCCGACTTGAACGTTGCTCATCTTTGAGTAAAAAATCTCCAGAAAGGAACTTATCAAAACCAATTGCGGCACTGTCTCTCTTTTAAGGCTACCTCGCCATATACGTCACGTAACTTTTTAGCAACCTGCGCTGCGTTTTTTCTTTGCGGAAATAAAAAAGCAAAATAGGACAAAAATGCTTGTTATTGGACTCCATACTAAAATTGACGCCAAACTAACAATTTTTAAGAAAAAAACACGTGTAATTTGTTTCTAAAGTCAACTAAGAGTGACAGCTTACAAACGTCAAAAGAAAAAAATCATAACATTGACAAAAGACATTCAAACAGACGCTTAAAGCCATCTATTGGAGCCATTGGAAATTGCTTTTCGGGCAACCCAATATTATGAGCTGTTAAAACCTGGTGAAACCGTTAACACTGATCTCCACCAACAGCAAATGATTGATTTAAATAGCGTGAAAAACGACCGGAATATGGAAAAAGGCAACACAAAGTCATTTTGCTCCATGATAATGCCCCATCACACACAGTAAAACGGGTCAAGGAAACGATCGAGGCGTTCAGTTGGGAAATATTAACGCATGCGGATTATTTTCCAGACTTGGCTCCGTCCGATTATCATCTATTCGCATCAATGGGACATGCTCTCGCTGAACAACGCTTCAATTCGTATAAAAATGTACGAAAATGGCTCGATAGCTGGTTCGCTTCAAAAGAAGAAATGTTTTTTTGGCGTGGCATTCATAAAGTGCCGGAGAGGTGGGAAAAATGTATAAATAGCAATGCACATTATTTTAAATAAAATATTTTTTATCGTTTTCAAGCAACAGACGTGTAATTTTTACAAAAGTATTCCGGTTTCATATTTCTACACCTGATATAACGGTCTTGAAGAAGGCCACCAGAGGTTGCCCGCAGGGCTCGGTGATAGGTCCAACCTGTTGGAACATCATGTTTGACGGACTCCTTAGGGCTCTGGAAGCTAGAGTAGAGAATAATTTCTTAGCGTACGCGGATGATCTTTTCGTATTAGTCAGCGATGACTCCCGCAAAGATATAGAAGTAAAAGAAGCGGAAGTAGTCGACGAAATAGGGAAATGGTGCAGCTTTGCCAAATTAGAGCTTTCTTCGCGAAAGACTGAGGCAATTGTCCTCAAAAGCGATCTTGTCAAATGGGCCCCAATATGCAGACGGGAAGGAGCGCGTCCCGATCGGAAGAGAAAATCGGTCAGGGCCAAAAAGGCTGACCTTGCGAGTAAGCCACCGACCATCCGATTAGGAAATATTAAGATTCAATTTAAGAAATCAGTTAGGTACATTGGCATCTACATAGATAAAGGAATGGGTGTATCCACCCATTGCAAATATCTAAGCGAAAAGGTTGGTTCGCTTTTTAGCAAGCTAGGCAGGCAGGCCGGATGTAAATGTGGCCTGCGTTTCGGGGTGCTCTCGGCAATATACCGGGGCGTGTTTGCACCGACGGTGGCATACGCTGCCGCCGGGTGGACCGACCTGTGCACCATGGGCGACCTGAAAGTCCTCAGGTCCCTGCAACGCCGGGTGCTCATTTTGGTGACCGCCGCGTATAGCACGGTATCGACTGAGTCGCTCGGTGTAGCTGCGAGCGCGGTTCCCGTCGACATCCTTTTCGCGGAATCCCGTGCGCGTTTCTAAATTAGAAAAAAGAGGGATACCTAAGTAGGAGATAGGATTGTTCCCTAGGCAGGGAACCAAAAGGAGGCGCTAGACCTCGTGAGGGTTGAGGGAACGGAGATGTGGCAGGACAGATGGTCCTCTTCTGTCAAAGGTCACATCACACGTGCCTTCTTCGGTGATGTCGGGGCTAGGGTTGGTGCGTCCTGGTTCAAACCCGACCACTACGTCACGCAAATGATCACCGGACATGGCAACTTCCAAAGGCGCCTCGCGGATCTGGGAATTGTAGACGGTGGGATGTATGCTAGCGGGGACGGCGAGGACACTGCGGCGCATCACCTCCTCCACTGCCTGCTCTTCGAACCTCAAAGAGAGGCACTGCGGGCATTCGTTCCGGTCGGAGCCTGGGAATGTTCGGCGGCAGCACCCTTCTTGATGTCGTCTTCAGAGGCTTTCTCGGTCTTTGCCGACTTC
Organism: Dinoponera quadriceps; assembly: GCF_001313825.1. Taxonomy (NCBI): domain Eukaryota; kingdom Metazoa; phylum Arthropoda; class Insecta; order Hymenoptera; family Formicidae; genus Dinoponera; species Dinoponera quadriceps. The sequence continues at coordinate 2,484 of NW_014555694.1, forward strand.
TGCAGGGAAACCCTTTGGATAAAGGGAGATTGTTGGTAGATTCCTAGAACAACTTGGCCGAGGGTTGTCCGAGACCTCGGTTATGGGAGTGTGGCCTTGTGAGCTTCGCGAGATCACCACACACCCAGTTAGTTTAAGCGTTATTAGCTGAGTTCCTAGGTAGGGTTTAGTTTCCAAACTAGGCAGGGTTCCACCCGCTATCCAATGGCTGGCAAGCAGAATCTTGTATCCTTGCATCCAGTTATATCCCATTCCACTTAGAACATCTAATCCTATTACCCGTACAGAGTATCAATAGAGTCAATAGGGTCAGAGCGTGTGTCCAGAATCGGGACACAAATGGGCAGGCCTCCCCGTGGTCCCCGTGGGCGTGATACGTACGCAGGCCGCGTAGGGGCTAGCGGTTCACCGCACACCCCGCGCGCGGTTGGCGGGTTTGGAGGCGCGTACGGTCACGGCCGAACAGCCCATCATGCGAAATACGCCCGCAGGTGCTGCTGGGTTTTTCCATCGACCGCTCTCTTATCAGTCGTTGCCAAAGCTGGAAAGATAGAATAGATGATTGGTAGCGTTTAGCCTAATGGCTGAAGTCGCATTTCGTGGCACGTTACGCGTGTCAGGACAAGTACTTGCCCCCACGCAGCCTGCGCCTCGGGTTTGAACCAGTACGCACCAACCCTAGCCCCGTCACCGAAGAAGGCACGTGTGATGTGACCTTTGACAGAAGAAGACCATCTGTCCTGCCACATCTACGTTGCCGCGATCATCACGAGGTCTAACGCCTCCTTCTTGTTCCCTACGTAGAGAACAACCGTATCTCTTATTTGGCATTCCTCTTTTTTCTAAAGTCGAATAGCGCCCGGTATTCCGCGAAGTTAATGTCGACGGGAATAGGGCCCACAGCTACACAGAACGACCCAGTCGATGCCGTGCTATACGCGGTGGTCACCGAAATGAGCACTCGGCGCTGCAGGGATCTAAGTACTCTCAGGTAGCTTCCGGCGCACAGGTCGGTCCACCCGGCGGCAGCGTATGCCACCGTCGGTGCGAACAGGCTCCGTTATATGTCCGAGAGCGCCCCGAAACGCAGGCCTCACCGACGTCCCGCTTGCCTGCTTAGTTTACTAAAAAGCGGCACGACCTTGTCGATGAGCTATTTACAATGGGTGAATGCCCACATTCCTCTACCTATGTGGATGTCAAGGTACCTGACTGATTTTATAAATTGAATCTTATTATTGCGTAAGTGTATGTTCGGTGGCCTATTCGCGAAGTTAGCATTTTTGGCCCTGACTGCTTTCCTCTTCCTATCAGGACACGCTTCTCCCCGTCCGCCTATTGGGGCCCATTTGACAAGGTCGCTCCTGAGGACAATTTCCTCAGTCTGGTGCGACGAAAGCTCTAGTTCGACGAAGCTAGACCATTTCACTATTTCGTCGACTACTTCCTATGCTTTTAACTTTATTTT
>NW_014555695.1:0-846 GCF_001313825.1 Dinoponera quadriceps
TGGTATAATTGTTCCGAAAATATATATACAAGGGTTTTTGAGGTCGCTGGACACGAATTTGAGGTTAGATTTTCAAAATTCAAGATGGCAGATCCAATATGGCCCACCAAATTCTATAAAATACTTCAAAATTACGAGAAAATGTGTATAGGGGTGTTTTTGAGGTCACTGATCACGAATTTTACGTTAAATTTTTAAAATTTAAGATGGCGGATCTAATGTGGCCGACCAAATTTCATGAAATGACTGTAAATCATGCCATAATGTTTATTATACGGGAAATTTACGCAAGATAATTGGTTGTTTCCGTCCGTTAACCATTTCATGTATACGTTTTTTAACTGGAACCTTGTAAAACCTTTATATTTTTATATTTCAAATTTAGTTACTTATCACTTGTAAATTAGGGCTAATAATTTATAATCAAATATTCGTAATTTTGAATATTCGAATATTCGAAGTAATTTGAAAAAATGTCGAATTCGAATTTTCCGAATAATCGAATACTTGAAGGTCAGAAAAAATTGAATGTTTAAATATTTAAATATTCAAAAATTAAAAATTTGAAAAATTATAATAAAAAAAAATTAATCTCATCGTTATTTTAATTATTTAAAAATTTAAATATTATCTTTTTAAATAATATTTGTTTGTACCAACATTTGAAAATTTTAATATTATTCGTTTCTTTAAATATTCGAAACTTCGAATAATATTTAATAATTCAAATTATTCCAAGCTTCAAAATTTCGAATCTTCGTAAAATTTGAACCCCTACTTCTAATATCTTCATCACACGTTACTAGTCCGATTTCACTTTCGAATACTGATATTGTTTATCCTATC
>NW_014555696.1:0-1712 GCF_001313825.1 Dinoponera quadriceps
ATACTGCAATAACGATCTGCCCATGATTTTTTGCTCACTGGAAAACCTTAAGTGTAACAATCGTTTGTAATATTCCCATAATATTTTATCTTCCAATGTAAGAAATACTTCGTCTATTTATGTTCGATTTTGACGGATCGATTCATCGGTCGAGACGTACCTTCTACAATGACCACGCAACTGGTCTCGTCCTTGCCATGCTTGCTAGCGACGCAGCGATATCCTCCGGTTTGCAATCGATGATCTCCATCGTGACGACGCCGTTGGCGTTGCTCATAGGATAATTATGCTTGGACAATTCCTCCTTGTCCTTATACCATTTCACAGTGAGTGGTGGGTTACCGCTCAGGCAGCATAGCAGCTTGCAGGTCTGCCTGATCTGAATGACACGAGATCGCAGCAGAAAAATGAAGCTCGGCACCGACTCGATCATCTCCAGCCACACGTTATAGCGGAGCGGCTCTCGTCTGCGTATTGGTTGCAGCTCAGGCCTGTATGCCGGAATTTCTCTGGGCAATGCTGAAATTCCACCCAGCTAACACTACAAATTGTTTTATATTCCTTGGCGTTTTAGATGTTAGAAAATCGAGTCAAGCTTCGAGTTTTTTAGGATCTGGCTTAACGCCCCTCTTGCTAATTACGTTACACAAATAATTGATTTTCTTGCGCAAAAATTGACATTTATTTGGTTGTAATTTTAAATTAGCATCTTTAAGTCGCGGCATTAGTTTTTCAAATTCGTTCTTGTGTTCTTTTAAAGAAGAAGCATACAATAAAATATCATCTAGTTAAATAAATACTTTTTGTCCATGTATTTCCTATAAAACTATATCCATTAATCTTTGAAACGTTGCAGGAGCGTTCTTTAATCCGAAAGCATTCGATTAAATTCATAATATCCAAAAGGTGTGGTGAAAGCTGTTTTGTAACTTTAGCGTGGATCCATTTCAATTTGGTAAAATCCGGAAGCTAAATTAAAGATCGAAAAATACTGAGTTCCAGCGAGCTGATCGAGGGTGTCAATTTAATTAATAACGAATAAACGTCTTCAACAAATTTTATCATTTAGTGATCGGAAATGCAAGACTATACGCCAACGTTTATTTGCCATGTACATCTGCACTTTTACGCACTATCCAGATAGGAGTATTATATGGCGATTGAGAATGTAGGATAACACCACCGTCTAGAAGTTGTTGCACATATTTATTTATTTTAATTTTATGAATTTGTGGAAATCTGTACTATTTAGTATTTATTGGGTAGTCGTCTGTAGTCAGTATATGATGTTGCAGTACATGCGTTGCAGTCAATTTTTCCTCATGCAATTAAAAGCATTCTTGATGAGCCTTTATCAAATTTAATACATTGATTGTTTCTTCCGAAGTTAAATGTTCCAAATTAATTAAATTTAATATGTTTAGTCGGTCATTGTCATGAATATCAGTCAGCTTTACGTAAAGATTGAATTCAGGGTCATATTACTAGAATTTTCGTTAAATTAATTTGTACGTTCGTCATGTCCGTCGGTAAAAGGCACATCAGTTTCAGATTTATCATCGCCAATTATAGATACCGGATGATCTGAAACTAAAATTGCATGAACATGTGAAATTACGTTTTTGTTTGTATTATTTACATTACATTAATTATCGAATACCTTCGAAATGAGAAGAATTTTGGAGATCAAATACTGGTTTTGCACTTGTGGT
>NW_014555697.1:0-2740 GCF_001313825.1 Dinoponera quadriceps
AAGCCTTCTGAAACACTGTCGTGCAGTGGAACCGCGATAAGTGAGGAATGATATGAATTATTATATTATTTTGACGTCTGATCCAATCAAATAGAGCAACATATAGTTATAAATTATTATCTGAATCGAGAACATTTCTACCACTTCAAATTTTTGCGACACACTACGATATAAAAATAAAGTTATAGATTGTCCTTGCGCTGCTGCATTTGTGATCAAACTCTTTCCGGCCTAACACCTGAGAATAATTCAAACAGAAGTGAATCAATTTCCATAACATTATATATTGCTACTGTAGTCAATCCTATCAAATCTTGATGACAATGTTATGACTAGTTTCCAGACATTGATTTATAANATAATTACACAAATCTTCTTTAATATTTCTTATTGCATCTTTTCTTTCTGAGTTTTGCGTAATGTTCATATAATACGGTTCAAGGTGTTTATTTAACCAGTTTCGGCGCAAATGACATAATTTTCAAGTTCAAGTTTGAATCAATCCACATCAATGAAATGGAGCCGAAAAATTTTTTAAAATAACTGTACCCTACGTTTTTGAAAGTACTCTTTCGAATGGTGATAGATAAAAATTAAAAAATAAATTATTAAGCATGGAAAAATCGAAAATAAAAATAAAAACGTGTTTTTTCGATACAATATCTAGTTAAAAACGATTTTTCGACCTCTGTAAATTTTTTTATACTTCTCAAACTGGTTTAAATGTTGGAATAATGGTCATTTGTTCACGATTTCTTCTCAAACTGGTTTAGATGTTGGAATAATGGTCATCCGTTAACGATTTAACGAAAAGATACGCAAGATTCAGTCGACATTCACGTTACTTCGCCTATTACTCGAAAACACGCAAGTTTCGCTCGCAGATTGATTTCTTTTACCTTTTCTCGTGGAACTAGCGTATTTGGTGGAAAAGATTCAAGCCAAAACGTGAATTTGTATTAGTTCACGTTTTCAGATGTAAAATCAAAATAAACGCTCTGCGCCTGAAATCCTCGAGGCTGCCGCATGAAAATAACGTAATAAAGCTGAATATTTCAATCACACTCTTCAATTTGCATACGTTCACGATTTAACATAAAGAAACGCAAGATTCACTCGACATTCACGTTACTTCGCCTATTACTAGCAAACTCGCAAGTTTCCCTCGCAGATTGATTTCTTTTACCATTTCTCGAGGAAATAGTGTATTTGGTCCAAAAGCTTCAAGCCGAAACGTGAATTTGTATTAGTTCACGTTTTCTGATGTACAATCAAAATAAACGCTCCGCGCCTGAAATCCTCGAGGCTGCCGCATGAAAATAACGTAATAAAGCTGAATATTTCAATCACACTCTTTAATTTGCATCCGTTCACGATTTAACGTAAAGAAACGCAAGATTCACTCGACATTCACGTTACTTTGCCTATTACTACCAAACTCGCAAGTTTCGCTCGCAGATTGATTTCTTTTACCATTTCTCGTGGAACTACCGTATTTGGTCGGAAAGATTCAAGCGGAAACGAGAATTCCCATCAGTTCACGTTTTCTGATGTAGAGTCAAAATAAACGCTCGCCGGTTGAAGTCCTCGAGGCTGCCGCATGGAAATAACGTAATAAAAGTGAATATTTCAATCACACTCGCCAGTTTGCATCCGTACACGATTTAACCTAAAGAAACACAAGATTCAATCGGCATTCACGTTACTTCGCCTATTAGACGCAAACTCACAAATTTCGTCAGCGGATGGATTTCTTTCACCTTTTCTCCTGGAACTAGCGTATTTGGTCGAAAAGATTCAATTTGAAACTTTAATTTTCATTAGTTCACGTTTTCTAATGTAAAATCGAAAGTAACGCTCGCCGGCTGAAATCCTCGAGGCGGCCGCACGGAAATAACGTAATAAAGCTGAATATTTCAATCACACTAGCCAGTTTGCATCCGTTCACGATTTGATGTAACGAAACCCAAGATTCACTCGATACTTAACTTTCTTCGCCTATTACACGCAAACTCGCAAGTTTCGCAAGCGTATTAATTTCCTATACCTTTTCTCATAGAACTAGCGTATTTCGTCGAAAGATTCAAGTCGAATGTTAATTTTCATTATTTCACGTTTTCTGATGTAGTATCGAAATAAACGCTCTGCGCCTGAAATCCTCGAGGCTGCCGCATGAAAATAACGTAATAAAGCTGAATATTTCAATCACACTCTTCAATTTGCATACGTTCACGATTTAACATAAAGAAACGCAAGATTCAATCGACATTCACGTTACTTCGCCTATTACACGCAAACTCGCAAGTTTCGCCAGCGAATGGATTTCTTTTACATTTTCTCGTGGAACTAACGTATTTGGTCGAAAGATTCAAGTCGAATGTTAATTTTCATTATTTCTCGTTTTCTGATGTAGTATCGAAATAAACGCACGCCGGTTGAAATTCTCGAGGCTGATGCATGGAAATATCGTAGTAAAGCGGAATATTACATTCACACTCGCCAGTTTGCATCCGTTCACGATGTAACGTAAAGAAACGCAAGATTCAATCGAAATTCACGTTACATCGCCTATTAGACGCAAACCCGCAAGTTACTCCAGCGGGTGGATTTCTTTTACCTTTTATCGTGGAACTAGCGTGTTTGGTCGAAAAGATTCAAGTCAAAATGTAAATTTTCATTACTTCACGTTTTCTGATGTAGAATCGAAAGTTACGCTCGTTGGCTGAAATCCTCGAGGCTG
>NW_014555698.1:0-1329 GCF_001313825.1 Dinoponera quadriceps
AACATTTTAACATTGGTTGCTTTCTTAAAGCCAAAACGAAAATGAAGAATTTTTAATTCAGAGATCCTTTGTTTTAGAAGACCAAATTTTGGCTCTCACAACCAAATAATTTGTTTATCCATTGTGACGATGCAAATTTTTGCTCGTCACTCAGGCCGTAGCCTGGCCGGAGAGGAGCCGGAAACTCGCGCCTTCTCATGCGAGAAGGCGACCGAATTTTATTATTTTGATTGTTATGCACGAGACGCGACCCGCTATTATATTTTTTTTTTTTTGAGTGTAAGAACACTCCGAACCAGAACTCCGGAGGGGAGGAAAGAAAAAGAGCTGCCGGAAGGAGTCAAGGACGTACGAGAGCAAGTGCTCAGAAGGAGCGGCTAGAGCGATACGCGGAGGGACGGAGAGATCTTCGCCCGGACGGACGGGTGGTGACAGACAGCGGGATGGCCACCTTGCGCTAAGGAAGGCGCGAGGTACCGCAACCCGATCGCAGAGCAGGCAGGGGAGGATCCCACGGAAAGCGCGCCCCGGGGAACTACTGCGATAGTTGCCGAATGCCATCTCGGGAAAGAACACGGATAAACAAGCGTGGAGATAACAACATCAGACGCGAGGTCCTCTCGAGCACCCTTGATACGCTTAATCCAACCGGCAAGACCAATCGGAGGCCGCATCGAGTGGTGTGACAGATCCTTGCGGCGGCAGTCTCTTGTGCTAAGTGACGAGCACTGCTAGACACAGTGCGGTCCGACGGCGAGCGGAATGGACGTCTCTCTCTATAGCGAGCGAGCGAAGCGGCCGAAATATCGGGACGAGTCCTAAGGAGAGGCGAGCTTCGGAGGCGAGGGGTGAGAAAGAGAATCATTGTATAGCCGCGAGTAAAAGACTTAGAGTTGCGGGTTAGTTGCCATCGCTTCTCGGCGGCATAGGTGCGATAAGAGGACCGGGAAGTTGAACTCGTTGGAAGTCCATAGCGTCCGGAAGATAGGGTCGCACGGACTTGCGAGGTTTACGAGGCCACGTCGCAGGACGACAAGGGCCGTGCTCGAGAGAGTCTCGAGCGTAGGGATCCCGGAGACTCGGGCGCGGGACTCGGTTGCTTTCTCTAGTTGCCGGTCGCACAGTCTTCGAAAAATTGTTGTCTGTATTGTATTGTACATTATATATTGTCGGTATCGTAGTGTATATTATATAGGTCGGGATTGCATTGAATATTGTATATTGAGTCGTATTCGGAGCTTGCATGTTTGTTTGTGGAAACTGTTTCTAGCGAAGAGCTGGATCGGACTGTACGTGATCGGCCGGAAGCAGTGAATACTGTCGGGAAAG
>NW_014555699.1:0-905 GCF_001313825.1 Dinoponera quadriceps
TTCTCCACAAAAAAATAATTGTTACAAAGTTCAAGATATGTCACTAAAAAAAGTTCCTCCAGTAAAAAAGCTATAAATGTAATAATCATAACTGCACATATAATTGCATACTAGATATCGCTGCGTCGGTCGATTTCAAGTGGTTTATAACTTCCTTCTACGTCAAACAAATCGCTCACCGACTTGCTTTTGCCGAGTCATTTCGCTTCGTCCACACGTCATCACTCGCAATATTCTTCGAGCTCACTTTTACTTACAGAAATCACTCGCAATATTCTTCGAGCTCACTTTTACTCGAATCTCGGCCAAATCATATATGGAACTTGCTTTTCCGCTTACTTCATTCGGCAGCTCGTCCACCGGAACGTATTTGGATGCACTTTCCAAAGATAAGTGTAAATGTATCTAAATAAGTCAAGAAAAAAAGAAATATGTAAGTGAAGTGCTGGAATGAGAATCGATGTGGGTATAACTCACGCGATTTCAAAGTTTGATGCTATAAATGAACAAGCAGTCAAGTACAAATTTTTCCGCGGAAATCGGAAACAGGTGATGATTATACTATAAACTATATTTTCTTCTATCTGAAATGTATTTGAAAATATTGTATGCACATATCGAAGTTAAATTATATTGAATAGAGTAAACAAGCTAGTTTTAAAGCTTTCATACGTCTACATATAATAATTTATGTGATGTAATTATCATGATATGAAGGTTAACCATGATATAAAGACTTCTATTTTTTAAACTTTTTACGATTTTTTATTTAAATACGTTAAAAAGGGTGTATTAAGGCTCTCTCGCTTTACCTGTTTTGGTTTGATGACGTCAAAAGTGAGAAAATTTATGCCGGAAATTCCTGCGTTAAGACCAAATAAAAATATATATTTACAAAATGATAT
>NW_014555700.1:0-252 GCF_001313825.1 Dinoponera quadriceps
ATGAGTCATCTAGGAACGCGGAGTAGATGAAAACTAGAAATATTGTTTTCCATTGTGTTATCCTTTCCGGACGGGGCTTAATATTATTTTTTTCGGCAGGATTTCGGGTTGCTGCTTATGCAGGTACTCCGAGCATTAACCTCCAGGCGGCCGGCACTTAGGAATGTTTCATAATGACACTTTGAGGGATTGCCCCTGTTTTCTTTCAATGGATCGTACATATCGATCAAAAGAGCATTCCAAATGGGATAC
>NW_014555701.1:0-5964 GCF_001313825.1 Dinoponera quadriceps
CAAATTGGTTTAGACGTTGGAATAATGGTCATTCGTTCACAATTTCTTCTCAACCTGGTTTAGATGCTGGAATAATGGTCATCCGTTAACGATTTAACGTAAAGATACGCAAGATTCACTCGACATTCACGTTACTTCGCCTATTACTTGCGAACTCGCAAGTTTCGCCCGCAGATTGATTTCTTTCACCTTTTCTCGTGGAACTAGCGTATTTGGTAAAACAGATTTAAGCCGAAACGTGAGTTTGCATTAGATCACGTATTCTGATGTAGAATCGNCTTCTCAACCTGGTTTAGATGCTGGAATAATGGTCATCCGTTAACGATTTAACGTAAAGATACGCAAGATTCACTCGACATTCACGTTACTTCGCCTATTACTTGCAAACTCTCAAGTTTCGCTCGCAGATTGATTTCTTTTACCTTTTCTCGTGGAACTAGCGTATTTGGTTGAAAAGATTCAAGCAGAAACGTGAATTTGCATTAGTTCACGTTTTCTCATGTAGAATGGAAAGAAACGCTCGCCGGCTGAAATCCTCGAGGTTGCCGCATGGAAATAACGTAATAAAGCTGAATAATTCAATCACACTCGACAGTTTGCATCCGTTTACGATTTAACGTAAAGAAACGCAAGATTCAATCGACATTCACGTTACTTCGCCTATTACACGCAAACACGCAAGTTTCGCTCTGTGTTTGATTTTTTTTACATTTTCTAGTGGAACTAGCGTACTTGGTCGAAAAGATTTAAGCCGAAACGTGAATTTTCATTAGTTCAAGTTTTCTGATGTAGAATCGAAAGAAACGCTAGCCGCTTGAAATCCTCGAGGCTGCCGCATGGAAATCACGTAATAAAGCTGAATATTTAAATCACAATCTTCGGTTTGAATCCGTTCACGATTTAACGTAAAGAGACGAAATATTCACTCGACATTCACGTTACTTCGCCTATTACACGCAAATAGGCAAGTTTCGCCCGAAGATTGATTTCTTTTACCTTTTCTCGTGGGACTAGCTTATTAGGTCGAAAAGATTCAAGCGGAAACGAGAATTACCATCAGTTCACGCTTTCTGATGTAGAATCGAAATAAACGCTCGCCTTTTGAAATCCTCGAGGCTGCCGCATGGAAATAATGTAATAAAGCTGAATATTTCAATCACACTCATCAGTTTTGCATCCGTTCACGATTTAACGTAAAGAAAAGCAAGATTCACTTGACATTCACGTTACTTCGCCAATTACACGCAAACTCGCAAATTTCGCTGGCAGATTCATTTCTTTTACCATTTCACAAGCAACTAACGTATTTGGTCCAAAAATTGCAAGCGTAAATGTGAATTCGCATTAGTTCACGTTTTCTGATGTAGGATCGAAATAAAAGCTCGTCGCCTGAAATGCTAGAGGCTGCTGCATGGAAATAACATAATAAAACTGAATATTTCAATTTCACTTTTCAGTTTGCATCCGTTCACGATTTAACGTAGAAAAATGCAAGATTCACTAGATATTCACATTAATTCCCCTATTACACGCAACTCGCAAGTTTCGCTAGCAGATTGATTTCTTTTACTATTTCTCATGGAACTTGCGTATTTGGTCGACAAGATTCAAACCGAAACGTGAATTTGTATTAGTACATTTTTTCTGATGTAGAATCGAAAGAGACTTTCGCCGGCTGAAATCCTCGAGGCTGCCAAGTAGAAATAACGTAATAAAGCTGAATATTTCAATCACACTTGCCAGCTTGCATCTGTTCACGATTTAACGTAAAGAAACGCAAGATTCACTAGACTTACACGTTACTTCGCCTATTACACGCAAAAACGCAAGTTCGCGCGAGGATTGATTTCTTTTACCTTTTCTGGAGGAACTAGTGTATTTGGTCGAAATGATTCAAGCGGAAACGAGCATTCCCATCAGTTCACGTTTTCTGACGGAGAATCGAAATAAACGCTTGCCGGCTGAAGTCCTCGAGGCTGCGGAATGGGAATAACGTAATAAAGCTGAATATTTCAATCACACTCGCCACCTTGCATCCGTTCACGATTTAACGTAAAGAAACACAGGATTCACTCGACATTCACGTTACATCGCCTATTACACGCAAACTCTCAAGTTTCGCACGAGAATTGATTTCTTTCAACTTTTCTCGTGGAACTAGCGTATTTGGTCGAAAAGATTCAAGCGTAAATGAGAATTCCCATCAGTTCATGTTTTCTGATGTAGAATCACAAGAAACGCTCGCCGCTTGAAATCATCGAGGCTGCCGCATGGAAAAAACATAATTCAACTGGATATTTTAACCACACCCTCCATGTTTGCATCAGTTCACGATTTAACGTAAAGAAACACAAGATTCAATCGACATTCACGTTACTTCGCCTATTACACGCAAACTCGCAACTTTCGCCCGAAGATTGATTATTTTAACTTTTCTCATGGAACTAGAGTATTTTGTCGAAAATATTTAAGCCGAAACGTGAATTTGCATTAGTTCACGTTTTCTGATGTGAAATCGAAAGAAAAGCTCGCCGGCTGAAATCTTCGAGGCTGCGGAATGGGGCTAACGTAATATAGCAGAATATTTCAATCACACTTGCCAGTTTGCATCCGTTCACGACTTAACGTAAAGAAACGCAAGATTCACGACATTCACGTTATTTCGCCTATTACACGCAAACTTGCAAGTTTCCGCAGCGGATGGATTTCTTTTACTTTTTCTTAAGGAAATAGCATATTAAATCGAAAAGATTCAAGCCGAAACGTGAATTAGCATTAGTTCACGTTTTCTGATGTAGAGTCAAAAGAAACGCGCGCCGGGTGAAATCTACGAGGCTGCCGCATGGAAATAACGTAATAAAGCTAAATATTTCAATCACCCTCGCCAGTTTGCAACCGTTCACGATTTAACGTAAAAAAACGCAAGATTCAATTGTCATTCACGTTACTTCGCCTATTACACGCAAACTCGCAAATTTCGCCCGAGGATCGATTTCTTTTAAATTTTCTCGTGGAACTAGCGTATATGGTGGAAAAGATTAAAGCGGAAAAGAGAATTCCCATCAGTTTGCGTTTTCTGATATAAAATCGAAAGAAACGCACGTTGCTTGAAATCTTCGAGGCAGCCGCATGGAAATAATGTAATAAAGCTGAATTGTTCAATCACACTCGCCAGTTTGCATCCGTTCACTATTTAACGTATGAAACGCAAGACTCATTCGACATTTACGTTATTTCGTCTATTACACGCAAACTGGCAAGTGTCGTCAGCGGATGGATATCTTTTACATTTTCTCATGGAACTAGTGTATTTAGTCGAAAATATGCAAGCCGAAGGTGAAATTGCATTAGTTCACGTTTTCTGATGTAGAATCGAAAGAAACGCTCGCCGGCTGAAATGTGCGAGGCTGCCGCATGGAAATAACGTAAAAAAGCTGAATATTATAATCACACTCGCCAGTTTACATTCGTTCACGACTTAACGTGAAGAAACGCAATATTCACTCGACATTCACGTTACTTCGCCTATTACACTCAAACTCGCAAATTTCGCCCGAGGATTGATTTCTTTTACTTTTTCTCATGGAACTAGGGTATTTTGTCGAAATGATTCAAGCCGAAACGTGAATTTGCATTAGTTCACGTTTTCTGATGTAGCATAGAAAGAAACGCTCGCCGCCTGAAATCTGCGAGACTGCCGCATGGAAATAACGTAATAAAGCTGAATATTTTAATCACATTCTCCATTTTGTATCAGTTCGAGATTTAACGTAAAGAAACGCAAGATTCACTCGACATTCACGTTATTTCGCAAAGTACACGCAAACTCGCAAGTTCCGTCAGCGGATGGATTTCTTTTATATTTTCTAATGGAACTAACGTATTTAGTCGAAAGGTTCAAGCCGAAACGTGAATTTGCATTATTTCACATCTTCTGATGTAGAATCGAAAGAAACGGTCGCCGGCTGAAATCTGCGAGGCTGCCTCATGGAAATAACGTAATAAAGCTGAATATTTCAATCACACTTGCCAGCTAGCAGCCGTTCACGATTTAACGTAAAGAAACGCAAGATTCACTAGACATTCAGGTTACTTCGCCTAATACACCCAAACTCGCAAGTTTCGTCTGCTGATGGGTTTCTTTTATCTTTTCTAATGGAACTAGCGTATTTAGTCGAAAAGATTCGAACCTAAATGTGAATTTGCATTAGTTCACGTTATCTGATGTAAAATCGAAAGAAACGCTCGCCGGCTGAAATCTGCAAGGCTGCCTCATTAAAATAACGTAATAAAGCTGAATATATCAATCACACTTGCCAGCTTGCATCCGTTCACGATTTAACGTAAAGAAACGCATGATTCACTAGACATTCACGTTACTTCGCCTATTACACCTAAACTCGTAAGCTTCGCCAGAGGATTGATTTCATTTAACTTTTCTCGTGGAACTATCGCATTTGGTTGAAAAGATTCAAGCGGAAAAGAGAATTCCCATCAGTTCATGTTTTCTGGTGTGGAATCGAAAGAAACGCTCGCCGCCTGAAATCTGAGAGGCTGCCGCATGGAAATAACTTAATAAAGAAGAATATTTCAATCACACTCGCCAGTTTGCATCCGTTCACGATTTAACGTAAAGAAACGCAAGTACACGACTTTCACGTTATTGGCCTATTACACGCAAACACGCAAGTGTCGTCAGCGGATGGATTTCTTTTACATTTTCTCATGGAACTAGCGTATTTAGTCGAAAATATTCAAGCCGATACGTGAATTTGCATTAGTTCACGTTTTCTGATGTAGAGACGAAAGAAACGTTCGCCGCCTGAAATCTGCGAGGCTGCTGCATGGAAATAACGTAATAAAGCAGAATATTACAATCACACTCGCCAGTTTGCATCCGTTCACGATTTAACGTATGAAACGCAAGCTTCAATCGACATTTACGTTATTTCGTCTATTACACGCAAACTCGCAAGTTTCGTCAGCTAATGGATTTCCTATAACTTTTCTCATGAAACTAGCGCATTTAGTCGAAAAGATTCCAGCCGAAACGTGAATTTGCATTAGTTCACTTTTTCTGATGTAGAATCGAAAGAAACACTCGCCGGCTGAAATCTGCGAGGCTGCCGCATGGTAATAACGTAATAAAGCTGTATATTTCAATCACACTCGCCAGCTTGCATCAGTTCCAGATTTAACGTAAAGAAACGCAAGATTCACTCGACATTCACGTTACTTCGCAAATTACACGCAAAACTCGCAAGCTTCGCCAGAGGATTGATTTCTTTTAACTTTTCTCGTGGAACTAGCGTATTTAGTCGAAAATATTCAAGCGGAAAAGAGAATTTCCATCATTTCACAATTTCTGATGTAGATTCGAAAGAAACGCCCGCCGCCTGAAATCTGCGAGGCTGCCGCATGGAAGTAACGTAATAAAGAAGAATATTTCAATCACACTTGCAAGTTTGCATCCGTTCAGGATTTAACGTAAAGAAACGCAAGATTCACGACATTCAGGTTATTTCGCCTATTACACGCAAACTCGCAAATTTCACCCGAGGATTGATTTTTTTTAACTTTTCTCGTGGAACAATCGCATTTGGTCGAAAAGATTCAAACGGGAAAGAGAATTCTCATCAGTTCACTTTTTCTGATGTAGAATCGCAAGAAACGCTTGCCGCTTGAAATCTGCGAGGCTGCCACATTGAAATAACGTAATAAAGCAGAATATTTCAATCACACTCGCCAGTTTGCATCCGTTCACGATTTAACGTATGAAACGCAAGATTCATTCGACATTTACGTTATTTCGTCTATTACACGCAAACTCGCAAGTTTCGTCAGCGGATGGATTTCTTTTATCTTTTCTAATGTAACTAACGTATTTAGTCGAAAGGTTCAAGCCGAAATTTGAATTTGCATTAGTTCACGTCTTCTGATGTAGAATCGAAAGAAACGCTCGCC
>NW_014555701.1:6196-6473 GCF_001313825.1 Dinoponera quadriceps
TTAGTTCACGTTTTCTGATGTAGAATCGAAAGAAACGCTCGCCGGCTGAAATCTGCGAGGCTGCCTCATGGAAATAACGTAATAAAGCTGAATATTTCAATCACACTTGCCAGCTAGCATCTGTTCACGATTAAACGTAAAGAAACGCATGATTCACTATACATACACGTTACTTCGCAATTTACACGCAAACTCGCAAGCTTCGCCAGAGGATTGATTTCTTTCAACTTTTCTCGCGGAACTAGCGTATTTAGTCGAAAAGATTCAAGCCGAAACG
>NW_014555701.1:7212-9036 GCF_001313825.1 Dinoponera quadriceps
TATTACACGCAAACTCGCACGTTTCGTCAGCGGATGAATATCTTTTATTTTTTATAATGGAACTAACGTATTTGGTCGAAAGGTTCAAGCCGAAACATGAATTTGCATTAGTTCATGTTTTCTGATGTAGAATCGAAAGAAACGCTCGCCGCCTGAAATCTGCGAGGCTGCCGCATGGAAATAACGTAATAAAGCAGAATATTTCAATCACACTCGCCAGTTTGCATCCGTTCACGATTTAACGTAACGAAACGCAAGATTCACGACATTCAGGTTATTTCGCCTACACACAAACTGGCAACTTTCGTAAGCGAATGGATTTCTTTTACTTTTTCTCATGGAACTAGCGTATTTATTCGAAAAGATTCAAGCCGAAACGTGAATTTGCATTAGTTCACGTTTTCTGATGTAGAGTCGAAAGAAACGTTCGCCGGCTGAAATCTGCGGGGATGCCGCATGCAAATAACGTAATAAAGCAGAATATTTCAATCACACTCGCCAGTTTGCATCCGTTCACGATTTAACGTAAAGGAACGCAAGATTTACACGACTTTCACGTTATTTGCCTATTACACACAAACTCGCAAGTGTCGTCAGCGGATGGATTTCTTTTACATTTTCTCATGGAACTAGCGTATTTAGTCGAAAATATTCAAGCCGAAACGTGAAATTGCAATAGTTCACGTTTTCTGATGTAGAGTCGAAAAAACGTTCACCGGCTGAAATCTGCGGGGCTGCCGCATGCAAATAACGTAATAAAGCAGAATATTTCAATCACACTCGCCAGCTTGCATCCGTTCCAGATTTAACGTAAAGAAACGCAAGATTCACTCGACATTCACGTTACTTCGCAAATTTCACGCAAACTCGCAAGCTTCGCCAGAGGATTGATTTCTTTCAACTTGTATCGTGGAATTAGTGTATTTGGTTGAAAAGATTCAAGCGGAAAAGAGAATTCCCATCAGTTCACGTTTCCTGATGTAGAGTCGAAAGAAAGGTTCGCCGCCGGAAATCTGCAAGGCTGCCGCATGGAAATAACGTAATAAAGCAGAATATTTCAATCACACTGGCCAGTTTGCATCCGTTCACGATTTAGCGTATGAAACGCAAGATTTATTCGACATTTATGTTATTTCGTCTATTACACGCAAACTCGCAAGTTTCGTCAGCGGATGGATATCTTTTATCCTTTCTAATGGAACAAACGTATTTAGTCGAAAAGATTCAAGCCGAAACGTGAATTTGCATTAGTTCACGTTTCCTGATGTAGAATCTAAAGAAACGCTCGCCGGCTGAAATCTTCGAGGCTGCCGCATGGAAATAACGTAAAAAAGCAGAATATTTCAATCACACTCGCCAGCTTGCATCCGTTCACGATTTAACGTAAAGAAACTCAAGATTCACGAGACATTCACGTTAGTTCGCCTATCACACCCAAACTCGCAAGTTTCGTCTGCGGATGTATTTCTTATACCTTTTCTCATGGAATTAGCGTATTTAGTCGAAAAGTTTCAAGCCGAAACGTGAATTTGCATTAGTTCACGTTTTCTTGATGTTGAATCGAAAGTAACTATCGCCGGCTGTTTATCGTCCCTCAGAGATTGTTGATATTCCCCTTGTTCTCGGAGAATGTGAACTAAATTATTATGAAGCTTCGCGAGTTTACCGGAATCTTTACCGCGAAAGAGAACAACATCCGAATCATACTACAATCCGGGACCTCGAACTAAGAGCTCGCCAAGGCTGTTTAGGACGTCAAAGGACACATCATGCATTTTCAAATTGCAACTTTGGAGCTTTACAGCTCGAAAAATACTCAATGAA
>NW_014555702.1:0-216 GCF_001313825.1 Dinoponera quadriceps
ACGGTGGACATTTCGAACACCAGGCCTAATAACATCAGCCATACACACACACACACACACACAAACGCGCGCGCGCGCGTACAGCAGAGAGGGTTTGGAGTCGATAAATACTACGGGAGTGACAAACCGTGGGGTCCTTATCTCTGTTGACACATACACATTTACACACACAAACACACAAACACACAAAGAGGTGTAAATCCGACCGTGCAACCT
>NW_014555702.1:346-3402 GCF_001313825.1 Dinoponera quadriceps
GGTTTCCATTTAAGAAATTAAAGGTGACCTTCACGTGATCTTCAAACGACTATCCAAGGTCAAACCAATGACACCATCTTATGTGCCCCTCGAAGTCACAAAACTTTTGTCTGAAACATTTTTCTTTAAAATGTCGCGTTTACGAAAAAATCGAGTGAGACGGGTGGTTTGGGACACCCTGTATGTACACGGTGACCCATTTTAATCGACAAACGGAGATATCTCCGAAACTACGCAACTTACGAAAAAAATGTTCGGATAAAAGGTGTCGAGGACAATCGGGGTCATCTACTTGGGCTAATGACCTTGACCTTGAGGTCAGTTTTCAAGATCATTTCAAGGTCAAGGTCACTTTTTTAAATGGAACCCCATATGTTTAATGCCGGATTCAGAAAGAGCGGGAAACTTTACATCCAGATATGTATCAAAGTATAAGGTTAACATGACCTCCATAGGTCAAATGAAGGTCAAGAAACCACCCCTACCAAACCCCAAGCAGGTGCAGCAAACGTAAGAAAGATATTTTGTCATTTCAGATTTGATGAATTAATAGTTTTAAATGTTGCTTCGTACAGTTTAATTACAAATTTTTTGATCGAATTAAACTCTCTTTAAAGCCACTTTCTCAGTATAGCAGCCTACCTTGCAAATAAAATTAGTGATATGATAGTAGTTTGCCATAACAACTACCTTGCTACATGAAAGCTTTTACTAAATGTTTTCCAGATGAAAGACATCCTAACAACTGAGCAGTTCGAAACCTATCTCAATAAGCTCGTGATAGAAATCTGGTTCGACAACGTCGACATCATGAATACAACGAAGATAATGCACGAGCTTGTGAGTCAGTCTACTTGTGGATTGGAATTCAATTTATTTTAAAGAAAAAGAAACGATTAAACTAGCTGTTCCCAGAGTTAGGTGGTTTAGCCTGCTTGGGGTTTGGTAGGGGTGGTTTCTTGACCTTCATTTGACTTATGGAAGTCACGTTAACCTTATACTTTGATACATATCTGGGTGTAAAATTTCCCGCTCTTTCTGAATCCGTCATTAAAAATAGAAGATTCCATTTAAAAAAGTGACCTTCACCTTGAAATGACCTTGAAAACTGACCTCAAGGTCAAGGTCATTAGTACAGGTAGATGACCCCCACTGTCCTCGACAACTTTTATCCGAACATTTTTTTCGTAGGTTGCGTAGTTTCGGAGATATCTCCGTTTGTCGATTAAAATGGGTTACCGTGTATAAAAGAGAATATTAATACATAGAACGCGTTTAACCCAAATGATAACGCTGAGCGTGGTGAATCAATGGCGTACGCTTGTCGACGGGACTTTTCCGGCGTCATTTCTTCACGGAAGTGTAATTCTACGGGAACGTCTTTAAAATCGGGCGATACGCTAATACGCACGTGGTGTAACGTGGGGCGCGACGTTATGTTCCGGGGATGCAGGCTGATATAATTCGTTACGTACTGACGCAACTGACGTACGTCGTCGTTTCCAAGACATCCGGCTTCTTGGGGCTTTCCAACAGGGTTGCATCAGCGTTTCCTCGGGTAATTCTCGATAGGTACTTGGGGCTGCTTTGCTTTCCAAGTAAAGCGCAATTGCGTATATAGAATGCTCGGACGCGGTATTACGCGGAATGCGAGTCGTCTCTCTTCGGAATGAAAAAGCCAAGATGGAAAATGCGGCACGAAAATAGAAGCGCCGAAAAGGCGCACTCGCCGGCGGGGAGTGGCGGGCTAGCTCGACGGCAAGCCTTTCATGCCAGATAACGAGCTCACCGCGCGCTTGATCAAAGGATCAAACGCGAGAGGCCGCCGCCGCTTCGTATCAGTGGTGCTGATTGATGTGACGTGGAAGGATTGCCGCCAACTTCGGCTAGTGTTGGCGGTGTCTCAGATGTGCGATTACTATAGATGCCGAACAGCGGTACTTGACATAAAAGAGAAATTCGTCGCCTCTTAATCAATGCGATGACGATGTATGTGAGACGCGTGTAGCTGACTCACATATACATAGATAGTCAGCTGATACATATTAGGTATTAGGAGTACAAATTAGTTCAGTCCGTTTTTGTAGTCAAAAATGCATTTATTTCAGAGCAAAATGAATGAACAGATTAATTAAAGTATTATTCATCGCTGGCTACTACTTTTTCCCACCTCTCAGGCAATTTTCGAATTCCATTTCGAGAAAATGTTTCGTCTTTTGAAGCCATCCAAGTTAGGAGTAAATTTTCGATTTCTGCAAAAGAAGTGAACCGGTGACCTGCCAAATCGTGCTACATCCGTCGGAACAACCAGTAATCAGAAGGAGCAATGTCCGGCGAATACGGCGGGTGCGGTAAAATATCCTACTTGAGCATTTCCAAATAATTTTTATGACTTTTGCGACATGAGGCCGAGCGTTATCATGCTCGGCTAACATAAGGCACCCGATTGCCTTGCTTGCTTGCTCCATTCCCATGGATTTCAATTATACGGAAACTTGTTGCGTAACTCCCAATGATTCTGAAAGTTCCTCTTGCGTTTGACTCGGATCTTTATCGAGTAATGCCTCCAATTCTTTGTCTTTGAATTCTTTTACTTGTCCAGAAAAAGGCTTGTCTTCAACGCTAAAATCACCATTCTTGAAACGTCGAAACCATTCCTTACATGACTTATCAGTTGGAGCATTGTTACCATAAACTTCTACAAACTTTTGATGCGCTTCAGCTGCACTTTTCTTCCAATTAAAGCAGAAAACTAAAATCTCCCGCAAATGCTACTTAGTTAACACAAAATTTGACAAATTCAACACAGTAAAAAACAGGGGTTTTGTATGAAACTCAAAGCGATATAAACTGAATATAATTGATAGATGTCTAACCTCTTTGAAACCACCGAAATCAACTGTCACTATGAAACATTCATAACAGCCAGAGTCATCTTTTGAAAACGAACCGAACTAATTTGTACTCCTAATAGGTCCAATTTCAATTCTAATTATAGGGTGCCACAAATTTTCATGGAGAAGACAAGTTTCGCTGGAACAGCAAATTATTTATTA
>NW_014555703.1:0-629 GCF_001313825.1 Dinoponera quadriceps
TCTAGATCTAACAGAGTCGAAAGGCAGGACCTCTAACGCAGTTAGATTTTGCCATGCACCGTTGGTTGCGATAGTAATTTTCAATCGTGAGTTTGGAGAAACATGTCAGGATAACAAGTTCTCATATTATAGTAAGTAGAATAACATTTATTGGAATATGTAGAATTAAAATTTTTTGACCATGAGTTATGGGGTAACATGTGANATTTTTTGTACTATCTCTTTTAATATTAGTAGATCTAAGCTGTAAGTGGCGAGAGAGAGAGAAAGACTAGAGTAGCACGTGCAATTATATGTTAACGATTTAACGATCAAAACGATTATTATATAATATATTAGGGGGACCGGAAAGTAATGTCGTTTTTTCACATTAAATTCAAACAGATAAATTTTTAACAAGTTTTAATTTTTAAACAATGATGTAATCACTCTCGTTATCAACAACCTTTTGCCATCTAATATGCAAATTCTCAATGCCAGATCGATAAGATTCAATTGGATTTTGAGCAAATTATTTGGCGAGGGCATTTTGGATATCATCTAAATTTTCAAATTTTTCTGTCACGTAGAAAGTGTTGTTGCGATCGGAATAAATGGAAATCCGATGGTGAAATATCGGGCGAGTATGG
>NW_014555704.1:0-631 GCF_001313825.1 Dinoponera quadriceps
GTAATGTCGTTGACATACTTTATTGTTGCGCTTACAACAACAGTATTCTTTAGATTTGGTCCCCAGCTATTATTTCCTGCTTCCCAACATGAAAAAATATGTTGCAGAGAAAAAATTCAAGTCGAATTCGGAGGTTATCACTGAAGTAGATGTCAATTTTGCTGAGTTTGAACAATCATACCTTTTAGAGGGCATTATAAAATTACAGTATCGGTGGAAGAGGTGTATAGAAGTGAAAAGGGACTATGTTGAAAAATAAATCAAAATATTTCCGAAATATTGGGTTTTCATTTCAAATTTTGCCACTTATCAGACCGCCGTCGTACTAATGAACTTCTACATTCTTGGCTTGGTGATGGTCTTCTTACTAACAAAGATACTGTACACAATTCAACTTCAGAATGCGTAAATATTGTCAAAATTATGGTCGTTATATTCTGAAATCTTCAAGTAAACTGTACAAACTGTAATGCTTTGCAACGCAATAAAAATAAATTATAAAATTTTTGTTTAGAAAAAGTTAATATCGTGCCACTAGGTATATTTATAACTATAAAAGTGTTTATCGTTATATTATTGGGAGTACAAATTAGTTCGGTCCGTTTATGTGGTCAAAAATGCATTTTTATCA
>NW_014555705.1:0-573 GCF_001313825.1 Dinoponera quadriceps
TTTGTGTGTAATAGGCGAAATAACCAGAATGTCGTGAATCTTCCGCTTCCGCTTTACGTTAAATCGTGAACGGAAGCAAGCTGGCGGGCGCGATTGAAATATTCAGCTATATTACGTTATTTCCATGCGGCAGCCGCGCAGATTTCAAGCGGCGAGCGTTTCTTTCGATTCTATATCAGAAAACGTGAACTAATGCAAATTCACGTTTCGGCTTGAATCTTTTCGACTAAATACGCTAGTTCCATGAGAAAAGGTAAAAGAAATCCATCCGCTGACGAAACTTGCGAGTTTGCGTGTAATAGACGAAATAACGTAAATGTCGAATGAATCTTGCGTTTCNTTAAATCGTGAACGGATGCAAACTGGAGAGTGTAATTGAAGTATTCTGCTTTATTACGTTATTTCCATGCGGCAGCTTCGCAGATTTCAGGCGGCGAGCGTTACTTTCGATTCTACATCATAAAACGTGAACTAATGTACATTCACGTTCCGGATTGAAACTTTTAGACTAAATACGCTAGTTTCATGAGAAAAGGTAAAAGAAATCCATCCGCTGACGAAACTTGCGAGTTT
>NW_014555706.1:0-319 GCF_001313825.1 Dinoponera quadriceps
ATGTCGAATGAATCTTGCGTTTCATACGTTAAATCGTGAACGGATGCAAACTGGCGAGTGTGATTAAAATATTCTGCTTTATTACGTTATTTCCATGCGGCAGCCTCGCAGATTTCAGTCGGCGAGCGTTTCTTTCGATTCAGAAAACGAGAACTAATGCAAATTCACGTTTCGGCTTGAATCTTTCGACTAAACACGCTAGTTTCATGAGAAAAGGTATAAGAAATCCATCCGCTGACGAAACTTGCGAGTTTGCGTGCAATGTACGATATAACGTATATGTCGAATGAATCTTGCGTTTCATACGTTAAATCGTGAA
>NW_014555707.1:0-2008 GCF_001313825.1 Dinoponera quadriceps
CAACGGAGATTATTATGCAGCATAGCTGGAGCAATCGAACGATGTTAGTACAGCCAAACGTGCGCATTTTACAAAGAAAAAGTGCTTCTCCATTACGACAATGTACCCTTTCACATTTTTTCACTTGAAATTGCAGAGCTCTGTGAATTGCGCTTCGAATTGCTACCACACGCACCATACTCAACAGATTGAGCCCCCAGTGATTTTTCCTGTTCCCGAAGAAAAGTCTGGCTAGAAAAAGAGTCAGCGCTGAGAAAAACGTATATTTTTTAGAGTTCAAGAAACTGTATTATACTGAAAGTATATAAAAGTTAGAATATCGTTAGTATAAGTGTATAGAATTGAAAGGGAACCATGTTGAAAAATTAAAAAAAAATTTGCCAAAAATCATGTGTTTTCTTTGACAAGTCGAGAACTTTTCAAAACATCTGAATATCTTAAAGAATTTTTGCCGTTCTATCTCCAATAATTGGCAATAATATTCCACAATGATGAAACNAACAATGATGAAACGACCCGTTCTCAGACAATCAAAATACAAGATCCTTTTTGAATTCCAAAATGCAATGGCCATAATCCTTTTCAAGTTTCTTTTATTGCGACTAACTTGAAAATATATTTTTCAAGGATGTTGCCATTCACCAAAGCCACCAACAATTCTCTGTGTCAAATTTGGTTCATAATATATTCAAATATTATTCACAGTTATTAAAATATCAACCAGAGCTCTAATTATTTTTATATTCATTCAAAATCATTTTTGCATTTTGAACAAGAGTTTCTTTTAACTTTTGTGAAAATCTTAGATATTCTCTTTGCATTGACACTTTTATGTTCAAAACATATATAAATTAAATTTGAAACATATACCTTTCATTATTTTCTTAATAATGTGGTTAGGAAAGAGTGAACTGTCTTGTGCCATCTCACGAACTGTGCGTTCTCATTTAGCTCGTACTAATAGCAAGATTTTAAGATCTTGTCCTAACTCAAATGAGATCTGATTCAATAATCTCTGATTAACCGAATTAGAGAGTCATACATTTCTAGCTGAATTTTCTATATTCTCTCTTTTTCTCTCTGTCTTGCTTAAAGTAGCGAAACTATCTGGATATCGTAGAATGATATGGATATTCGCATACATATGTTTTCTGAAGTTTAGATATAATTTCAGGAAGGTCATCGCCAAATCTTATGTAAAAATTAATCGAAAACGAAATTTTTCTTGAGAGTATATTTTAAAAAGTGAATAAAATCTATAAAATACCTTTAGCGTTTACCGCTATTTAAGAAAGAACTTGTACACAATAATGCTGGGGCGTTTGAAATAAATGTAGAAACTTTAATGGGTTTAACAAAATAAATTCGCGCACGAAGGGAAAGACGGCGTCGATAGCGAAAAGGCCGACGGGAGCGTGCGTCCGCGATGTTTGGGGTTTGAAACGAGAGTGAGTGGAGCCGCAGAGCAAAAAATAAAATAATAAGTAAAACAAAATAAGAAGAAACAAATATGGGTGCGAAAACAAACCGTTGCCTTGATTACAAAATATAATCGCCGCCGTTTGTTTCAACCGCCACAATCACTCCCTCCCCAGAGAGCTTCGTCTCTGACAAAGGGAACGACACCCTTTTCTTGAGTGAGGTGGTTCAAGGTGCGGAATTGGTTGATTTTGGCGTAGATGGCTGCTTGTCATCCGTTTCTATGAAAGCTGGCTTTAGCCCATCAGTAGAGACGGTTTTTTCTTTGTCGTTGATGCGAATGAAGAAAATTCTTTTGTTCAACCTCTTGATAATCTTTTGTGGACCCGTATATGGCGGCTCCAGAGGTTTGCGGAAGGAGTCCACTCTCCTGAAAAGGTGAGTGCACGTCCGCAGGTCCTTGAGCTGGAACGGGTGTCGTTTGGAGTGGTCAGATGCCGGAACCGGTCTTACGGCGCAAATGAGCTTCTGGAACTTTTTTAGGAACTTCTGCGGCTCTGCTTGTAAACTATCTGAAACAAAAAATTCT
>NW_014555708.1:0-486 GCF_001313825.1 Dinoponera quadriceps
GTTTTTCTTACTGTTCTATTCATCTTCTCGGTCCTCATTGCAGTCATTGATAAGATTCAGGTGGTGTTTTGTATTTTTGTCATTGTTAATTATCTAGTTCTCTTTAAGTTGTTTGTCATTTTTTTCGTTTCATTTTGTTTCTAGTAAATTCTTCTGGTTTCATCTTTTCTTTTCTTTCTATTTTTTGTTGCATTTGTTATTTCTTTGGTACTTGTTACTGTCGTTGTCATGACTTCTGTGGTATATCCGTTAATGTCATTGTTGTTTTTATCCGGTTCTCATTACATATTTAGTTAATATTTCCGTTACACCTCCGTTCTTATCATTGTTTCTGTTATCTTCATCCCTTTTTCTACTGATTACCTTATTACTTTCATCATTTTTACGGTCGTCGATACACTGTTTGGCAGGGTCCTTTGACGTTATTCCTTTTGCCATTGTTAATTTTTTACGTTCGTCCTTATAGGTTTGTCATTGACTCCGTTA
>NW_014555709.1:0-7402 GCF_001313825.1 Dinoponera quadriceps
CTGCATGGGGTGTGGAGCGCCGTGCCCTCTCTGCTGCGGTGGGGCCTGATGTGGGGTTGGCGGCGGTCGTTGATGGGGCCATCGTGGACCCCGCAGTGTAGGCGGCCTTCTCCGTCTTCTCCGGCAGCGTAATGCGGCGTAAGGAGGAGGCGGAGAGGGCCAGGGAACGGGAGGGCCTTCGGGTAAGAAGGAGGCCGGAGGAGGATGGTCGTGTGGGGGGTGGCGGCCTCCCTCCGATAGTCGGGGGGAGAAGGAGGGGGAGACGCGGTGCTTCCGGGCCTGCGGGCCGAGGCGTGGCGCCGCGGCCGCGACTCGTGCCTGGGAGCGGCGCGTGTGTCTGGCGCGGCCGCGCAGAGGGGGAAGGGGTATGCGGCGGCACGGGGTGGGAGGTGCGCCGGAGGGGATACCCCTCGGCCCGCCCCCCCGAAAGGGAGCCCCCCCCNCCGGCAGCGTAATGCGGCGTAAGGAGGAGGCGGAGAAGGCCCGGGAAAAGGAGGGCCTCCGCGCACGAGGGTTGCGGGGGGAGGGTCGGGCGGGGGGCAGCGGCCCCCCTCCGACAGACGGGGCGACGAGAAGGAGGCAAGGTGCTCCCGGGCACGCGCGGCGAGGTAAGGTTCGGCGGCCGCGACCCGCGCCCGGTAACGGCGCGCGGGATTGGCGCGGCCGCGGCGAAAGGGGAGTGGCGGGAAAACAAACGGACAGAGGCGTGCGCCGGGGGGATACCCCTTGGCCCGCCCTCCCGATAGGGGGCCTCCCGGGAACTGAATTATTGGTTTCCGGGAGGGGCCGGCGGAAAGTGTGGGGTCGGGGGGTGTGAGCACTTACACCTTCCCCCCCAGCCAGAGGGATCCTGAGGTGCAGCGTCCGGAGGTGGAGGAGAGAGCGGATTGCTCCCCAATCCTCCCCCCGGGCCACGCACCGGGGAGAAAGATGGGGTGAGGGGCGCAGTGTCCGGGGGCGGAGGAAAGAGGGGATTGCTCCCCCCTCCGCCCCCCCCCGGGCTACGTCCCGCGGAGGGTCGCCTCTGGAGCGGGGGCTCCCCGGGGGCGGCTTAACCTCCCACGGCCGGGGCGACGGAGAGGCGGTGCTCCCCTCTGTCGTCGCAGGGGAGGTTTGAGGCGCGGGGGGGCACGTTCGGGTATGCTACCGCAGATACCGCGTGCCCCCCGTGCGCGCCAGGGTTGGCACCCCCAGGGGTATTAGCCGGTAAGAGTCCGGCATACTCCTCGGAGTCTCCCCGGGCTCCGAGGGGATCCTTGAGGATTTCCCCTGGGTTACCAAAAAAAAAAGTTAGGTTAGGTTAGGTTAGTTTAGGTTCTCGCCCGGCTTGGTTGCTGGGTGCACGGTGATGCTAGTACCTGGCCCACCGGCCATGGTTCTCGAGGTGTTCAGTCACGTGTTGGCACCTCTCCCACGGTCGGGGGGACGGGAGTCCTGGCGACGAGGTGGGAACGCCTCTCCCGTGCATTCCGGTTGCCAAATCGGGGCGCAGTTATGCCTCCGCGATCGAGCGCGTCCACAGGTGGCGGATAGGGGGACGCCCACCAGATATGGTGGGTACCGGTGAATAACCCTTCGGGGGAATAAGCCGGCGCGGACCAAAATGGCGCCGGGGGCTCTGAAGGTTGAGTGGTTCCACCCTGGGGTGGGATGGCGCCGTTAAATGCTCAACCGAGGAAGGATCCCCGGGACGGGCGAGTGAAAGCCGCCCTAAACGCTCCCTTCCCCGGGCAGGTCGGGCTCGTTAGCTTTTTAGCAACCGGCCTAGAGGAAGAAAAACCTCGATAAAAAACCCGCCCGTGAGAGGGGGGTTGTAAAGTACTCTCTCACCATGGACGGAACAATGACGACAAACGTGAATAACGTTACTGCCTCAGGGGTTTTCGGAGCCTCAGAGGTCGGTGGGAGGGGGGGTATTTCCCCCCCCCCCCTCGTCGTCATCCCACGACGGGCGGTTGGTGGAATTTCATGCGAGCTCCACCACCAACAGTACTATCGCTGTTGGCGGTGAAGGTGGCGCAAGGGCGCCTTCATCGGCGGTTGGAGTGTCTCCCGCAAGTAGCGGAGACCATAGGGGTATTGTGGGAGAGCCGCGGCCCGCCTTGGGTAATCCGGGGTCGGCCGTCTCCATCCCTAAGTTGAAGGGTCCGGCCTGGGTGTTTCGGCGTCTGTCGAGGCACTCAGCCCGCGATTATAGGCGAGCGGCAGCCTTTTTGAGGTCGGGTTCAGGCCTCTCCTTGAATGAGGCGGTTAGGGCCTATGCTGCCGGGACCGGGTCAGAGGAGGAGAATGCGTGCCTTGTCGCGCTGAAAGAAGGGGATCCAGAGACTTGCACCAAAGTCTGGCTGGGTCTGCAGAATCAGGCGCTTAGGAGGGCAGAGGACGCCCTTTTGAAGGACGAGGAGTCGGACCCCGGCTGGCTGGACCTGCAGTCGGACTCTGATATGGAGAGCGAAGGAGATGGGGCTCACGCAGAAGAGCACATACAGGTCTTATTTGACCAGAAGCGGGATAACACCTATTCTAAGGATGAAATATTGCGGATGGAGGAATTCCGCTGTATTAAAGAAGTTGAAGAATGGGTATATCGGGCCTCACTCGTAGCCCAAAATGAGGACCTGTCAAAGACCCTCAACGCCTCTCAAGTTAACTGGTTGCTTACGGAGGCGTTGAGGGTAATAGATTGCGGCAAGGCGTTGGCTTCCGAAAGCCTACGCATGGGCTCTGCGTCCCATTATTACGGGGTCTATAAAAAGGCCAAAAAGAGGGAGACGGCGCTAAAGGTCAAACTGTAGGAGGAGAGGGCGAAAAATGTAACCCTCGCAAAAAAAATGGAGGAGCTTCGAAAGGAGCTCAAAGGAATAGACTCCCTCGGGGGGCGGGCCCTCGGCCTGGAGATCGAGAATGCCCGCCTTCTTGAGGTGATCCAGGAGTTGCGGAGGGAGGGAAGGAGCGTCACGGCCTCCCCTCTCCCTACAATAGAGGTCGAAATCCCCTTACCGGCGGTCGGCGAATGGCCCCCCGCTGGGTGGGAGGTCCAGGAAGAGGAAGGCCGCGAATGGGGGTGGTGGAAATGCCCCTCCTCCGCGGTCGAAAAAGAAAAATATACCAACTCCGCCATCCCGCCCGCCGTCGGATTTACCGGCTGTGGGGGGGTGGTATTGGGAGTGAGATCGACGAGGAAAGAGGGCCCTCTGCAGGTCCCCCGACAAGGCCGCAGAAGCGGAAGAGGAGGCGTCGGGGACCTGGACCCCCGACGCCCCAAGAGGGTAATGCTGCCGGACCGGGAGCGGAGGCCCCGGCCGTGCCGCCATTCAATGCCCCCCCTCCAGCACAGGTTGTGCGGGTAGAGAAGGGACAACAAGGGAGGAAGAAGCTCCCGCGGCCGCCAAGGACGGCGGCGGTGGGAATCTGGTGCCCCCCGGGGACCTCGTATTCTGAGGTCCTCCGGGAGGCGAGAGAAAGGCTGCCTCTCACCGAGTTGCTGGGCAACCGCAACTCGGTGAGGAGGGCTGCAAACGGGGGGCTCCTGGTTGAACTCCCCGGCTCGAAGGGGGTCGCCCGGGCGGTCGACCTCGCGCGGCGTCTGCGCGAGGTAGTCCCGCCCGAGGTGAAGATAGCGAGGCCGTCCCGAATGGCGGACCTCCGGCTGACCGGGTTTGACGATTCGGTCACGCCGGGGGACGTCAGGGCGGCCCTCGCAAAGTTGGGAGGGTGCCAACCTGAGGAAATTCGGGTTGGCGAGGTCAGGCGGACGGCGAGGGGTCTCGGGGGAATATGGGTCCGGGTTCCAATGACAGCGGCCGTCAAGGCGGCTCGCGCGGGGAGGGTCCGCGTAGGCTGGGGCTCTGTGGGGGTCGCGCTGCTTAAGGCGCGTCCCCTGCAGTGTTTCGGCTGCTTGGGGTTTGGGCACGTCAGGGCGGCGTGCCCCAACCCCGACGATAGGGAGCCGGCCCGGTGTTACCGATGCGGCCAACCGGGCCACGTGGCCCGGAATTGTACGGGGGAGGTTCACTGTCTCCCCTGTGAGCGGGCAGGAAGGCCGGCCGGGCACCGGGCCGGGGGCGTGGTCTGCGCGGCGATAAACGCCGGCACGCGCGCCCTCTCCCAGCCCCAAGATGGGGAGGGATGACAGCCCCGGACCGGGGAGGGGAGTGGGGGAAGGGGTTCCCCCTTTCCTGTGGGGCGATGATTGCCCCCCACCCCGGTTCGAGGCAAAAGGCGGGAGAATTGGGGGTTGCCGTGATTGGCGTCCTTCTGTCCCCTTATCGAGGTGACGGGTAGGGGGGCCGGCCGGCCGGAGGATGCTTGGCCTGTGTGAGACCAACGTCTCCCGGGCTGTTCCCTCCAGGCCGGCCGGCCTCACCGGGCGCCCCGCCCAGCGCTTCGGTGCTGTACGGGTCGCCCCAAAGGAATGGACCTTCCTCTGGGGAGGTGGAGCGCGGGGCCTGCGGGCGACCGCACGCTAACCGGGGCTTTCCCCGGAGACGCGTGCGGAAGACTAGTTGGCACCTCGTTCCCGAACCCTCGAGGAGGGCCCTGGAAAGCTCCGAAGGGTAGCGGGGATCCTGCTCCACGGACTACTCCAAACCCCCCCAGATCATCGGGGCGGGTCTATTTCGGCGGGCGTGTCGTTGTCCACGCCCGCCGACGGGAGTAGTACTCTTCCCCCCCGGGAAGTCCGCCCGGGGGCGGGACGGAGCGCGGTTTGCGCTGACCAGAGGGGAGGCAAGGAAAAATGCTGCACGCGATGCCCTACCTCCCCCTCTACCACGCCAAGGATGACAACGAGAGGGGTTTTTAGTCGGTAAGAGTCTGACATACCCCACGGGTGTTCCCCCGAACCCCCGGGGGGATCCATGATGGATTTTCTACTCTTAAAAAAAAAAGTTAGGTTAGGTTAGGTTAGTTTAGGTTAGGTTAGGTTCTTCGTCGTCGAAGCGCCACCTTGTCGTGGTGACGAAGCTTAGTGCTCTGGGGATCGCCAGCTGGGGACTCTGACATGGGTGGCCTCCCCACCCTATAGGGGCTCCGCAGATAGTAAGAAGAGCCGACTAAGAGCGCTTCCTCCTGGGTGGCTGGGAGGGTACAGCCACCGGCTTCTCCCGGCCTTACAGGGAGCTGGGTTAGCTGGGAGGACGTCCCTGGGCTTATACTGGTAGGCACTTTGTATCATGCTGGGCGGTCCAGGGTCAGAGTAGGGGGTCGTGGGGGATTTGGTCAATTTGTAGCCATGGGGACGCGGAGGGGATTAGAAAAAGTAGGTGGGTGCATATTTTGAGATTATAGGGGGGAGAACCCACACACTGGCCGGCGATGTCCTTGGAGACGGGACAACCCGGGTGTACGGTGGCGGTCGGGAGGTCGGCAAATGTGGGGCGCGCCGGTGATCCGCAAGTTCTAAGGAACACAGGCAACGCCGGGGGTCCACGCCCTCAAATCCGAAAAGCGGCCGCCGCTGTGGACTTTAAGGCCCTGTCGATGAGGAGGTCTGCCGGCGACTGGGGGTTCTTTTCGGAGGGAAAATGAGTGAAGTCCTCCCCTGCTCCCTTCCTTTCTAAGGTAGTTGCATCGTCCCGGGTGCGTCGCAGCGGCCGACGGTCGGCAACGGTGGGGTGCGCCGGTGATCCTCGACAAATGAGCCGGGGCAACGCCGGAGCAACGCACTCCCTGATCCTAGATGCGGCCGTGTTGCGGCATTCCGGGCTCCCTGCTGATGGAAGGAAGGAATGGGGCGGGCGTAGTTTAGTATACCCGCGTGAGTGGGGAGCGGCCACGACTCGGGAGACCGTTATCGGGTCGGAAAGTCGAGCCGCTCACAGGGTGCACCTCGTTCTGGGGCCACCACTCCTCCTCACGTGAGGGGGAGGATGTTCCTTGTCGGCGGATGGCGGGCAGGACGCGAGTCCTTGCCGGCTGCTGCTCAGTCCGAGGACAACGTTTGGATGTTTGTGCGCAGATTTCCCGGGTCTGTGCTCCGACACCGATACGGGAGAAGCTGGGCAGTGGGGCTGCGGGGAGCCCTATCCGCGGGGGACCGTCTTAAGCCTGGGAAGTCGACTCCAAGCGCTCTGCTTAAAACTGCGGGAGCTGCGCCGGGGCAAGAATGCCGTGCCGCGCTAGGGGGCAACGCCCGTAAAGCGACCCCGCCGTGGTTGGTGGAGCCTACAGTGCTACCGGCACGGGGTTGGGCAGCGAGATGGCACCGCTCCCGGGGCTACGATCTCTAAGACAACCCCATAACGAAGCGGAAAACCGCGACTCTCGCTCTTCCGCTCAATGTTGGTCACGGGGAGGGTTTACCCTCCCTGGGAGCGGTTATCGGGATACGACGGTCTCGACAAGTATGTGTCCCGCGAAGGTCCCAAGGGCGTCGCAGGGTCCCAGGCCAGGCGCCCGAAAGGACTGGAGGCCACGAGGGGTAGGACTCATCCGCGGAGTCCTGCCCCTAAGACCCGCAACTTGGTGTTAGGAGGGAAGGCGTGTTTCCGCCTGGGGGACCGCCTGGGAGCGGTCCCACGGGACGACGGCACAGGGCGGGGGTTGCGAGGGACAATTCCCGGCCGAAGGGCGGGAAGGAGTAGTGAATGTGTGCGTGTATGTGTATGTGTGAGATATGAGGGGCATCAACGTTTGGTGCCCCTAGGGAGGCCGGCCTTGGCGCACCTTCTGGCTGGGTCGGCCGGGTGCCGTTGGCTGGGGTTCTTTTAGTGGTGGCTGCGGGTCTGGTGGACGGACTGGCTGCCTGCGGATTTGGCGGCCCTGCATGGCTGCTGGGACGTTTACCGCTGTGGCCGGCCGGGTGGAAGGCTGGCACATACATGGTCGTGCGGCTGGAAACTTGGCCCTTGGCTGCTGGTCGTCCCCTCTTTCGGCGCTGCGGTCCGGGTGGCCGGGGGGGTGCTGGGGCCGGAAACGGCTTCGGCCGTCTGTGTTGCCTCCGGATTACGGGCTGGTGGTATTCCGATGCCACCTTCAAGTTTACCGGGGGAACACCCAATGGGAATGGTATCGCCGGGGTAACGCGGACGTGATCCCGTCGGAGGCTGGTGACTTGTGTCCTCTCCTCCTTACTTGGTTGGCAGCTGATAGTCGGCAACGGTGGGGTGCGCCGGTGATCCTCGACGGAAACGCTGGCAACGCCGGAGCAACGCACTCCCTGATCCGTCAGGCGGCTGTCACTAAGTACATGGGGGGCCCATCGATGAGGGGTACCGCGGACGTGCCGGTGGCTCGGATCCCATTGGGTGGAAGGAGTTTTAAATGTAGCCTAAAACACCTTTTCTCGCCCGGTTTGGGCGCTGGATTCACAGTGACGCCTGTACCTGACCCACCGGCCGTGGTTCTTGAGATATTCAGTCATGTGTTGGCACCTCTCCCACGGCCGGGGGGGGGGGGGGAA
>NW_014555709.1:7429-11848 GCF_001313825.1 Dinoponera quadriceps
GGGAAAGCCTTTCCCGTTCATTCCGGTTTCCTAAGTCGGGGCGTGGTTTGCCATTTGCGATCGAGCGCGTCCCCAGATGGCGGATAGGGGAACGCCCAACAGATATGTTAAGTACCCGTGAATAACCCCCTCCGGGGGGGTATAAACGGGCGCGGACCAAAATGACGCCGGGGTTCTGGAGGCTGAGTGGTTCCACCCCATGTGGGGGGTGGCGCCGTTAAATACTCAGCTGAGGAAGGATCCCCTGGACGGGCGAGTGGGAGCCGTCCCCAAAGCTCCCTTCCCCGTGCAGGTCGGGCTCGTCAGCTTTTTAGCAGCCGATGTAGAGGAAGGAAAACCTCGATAAAAAACCTGCCCGTGAACGAGGGGTTATAAAATTCTCTCTCATTCATGACGGCTAAATATGTCAACAAGGCAGGAGAACCTTACCTCCTCAGTGGGACTTGGACCCACAGAGGACGGCGATGTGTTGCGTATCGTCCCAGCTCTCCTTTCGTCGTCATCTTACGATGGGGAAGTAATCGATTTTCCGGCGAGTTCGGCTACGGAAGTAGCAATCGCTGAAGGTGCCGGGGGTGGGGCCGAAGTCCCCCCTGCTCTGATGACGGGGCTCTTTTTGAAGAACAAAAGCCCATCGGGCGGCATGCGACTAAGGACCAGACCAAGCCCGAAGTCGCACAAAGCAAAGCTCAGGAAGGCGGAGGAGTCGAAGGAGCGGCGAGAACAGAATAGGCAGAAAGCCTACAATGAGAGGAGAGGTGTGGGATCTCCCTCCTCAGCCATTCCAGATCCCCAACCGGCCTCACGCACGTCCAGTCGTTCATCCTCGAGGACGAGCGCGGATGGCAAAAGAAAGGCCGAATCAGAGTGGGAAACCGAGACGGGCAATAATTCCGACGAAACTTCGGCTTTCGATATTGCGTTGGAGGGTATTCCCAATCAGGACCCAAGAGGGAGAAAGGCGAAGAACCCCAAAAATGCAGGGCAGTTCACGCGGGCAAAGAAAGAGAAAAGAGAGAGAGAGAAGAAGGAGATGAAGGCAAGTTTGATCGATGAAGAGATTCTCGACCAGACCATCCCGCCTTCGGGCGCTAGGGCGATGAAGGCGTGCGAGAACGCCCGCGAACTCTACGCCGAGATGAAAAGCGACCCAACATCCGAGATCGCGGCAGAAGTGATGAGAAAGCTATCGCTCCTGCAAAAAGTGGCGGGTAGATCACGGAACCTCAAAGGTTCAGTGCAAAAGGAGATATGGGGCTCGGTAGAATTTTTAATGGCCTCCAACATGGTGATGTCCAAAAGGGCGCTTAACGCGGAGGACATCACCGGAGGTGAATCGAGCCATCGCGGGGACGAGCCGGAAGAACTGAGGAGGACAGTCTACAGGCTCAGAAGGGACCAGGACAGACTTCAGAAAGAGCTGGAGGAGACAAGGTCCCTCCTGGCAAAGGAGAGGGAAAAGAACGTGGCTGCTCCCCCTCCGCCTGTACCTGCCGAAACGCCAAAAACAACGTCCATTGGGACGTCCCCGGCCCTTTCCTCTGAGCCGCGTCCGCAGCGTCCCTCCCGCAGGGCAAAGCCCGCGAGAATTATTGTGGACACGGACAGCTCAGAGGGAGAGGCGATGGAAATTGCCGAGACAACACCGGACGAAAGGGGTATCATCCCCCTTGAAGAGCCCCCAAGCAAGAGGGCTGAGATTCTGGANGAGGGGGGGCATCATCCCCCTCGAAGAGCCCCCAAGCAAGAGGGCTGAGATTCTGGAGGAGATCGGGAGGGAGGGGAGGCCGCCTATGATGCGGCCCCTAATTATGGGGATCAGCTCGTGTATAGAGCCTCCCATTCCACCTCACTTTCAGGTCCCATCCCCCTTGGAAGAGATGTCGGCGGAGGTCTTGTGTGGAAAACTAGAGTCCATGCTGGAGGCCCTGATACTCAGGGCGCTAGCGAAACTCGGCTTCACCCCACCCTCCCCAAAGCCCGCCACGCCGGCTGGACCAGCTGCTGGTCCCTCGAAGGGACCTAAGAAACCCCCTCTTCCCTCCCCATCGCAAAAACAGAGCACTGCCCACATGTCTGGAGGCGTGGAGAAGGAGAAGGAAAAGAAGAAGAAGAAGGCCAAGGCCAACAAAGCCAATACAGGGGGGGGGGCGGTTCCACCTACATCGACCCCCCAGACGACTTCCGGATCGCGAAGCGATCCTCCTCACCCACGTGATGGGCCCGGTCACCAAAATGAGACGTGGCCTACCGTGGTTGGGAGAAAAAGGGGGAAGATGGCACAAGGGGGCTCATCGGCCAACCAGACTTCCGCCAATTCTGGGCGGAAGTCGAAGGTCGCAGTGCCCCATGCAGGGCGAGGGGCGGCACCAGGGGGGTCGGCGGAAAGCGCGGACGCCGCAAAAGCCACACCTCGGGGAACCGGAGCAAATGCCCCGAAGCTGCGGCCCCTTACCAGGGCTGCAGTTAGCATCACCTGCGCGGAACCTACATACGCGCAGGTGATGCTCAAAGCGAGGGAGAACATCCAGCTGTCGGAGCTGGGAATCGGGGGCATTAAACCTAAACGGGGGATAACTGGCGCCATGCTGTTAGAGGTCCCCGGCCCCGACAGCGGAGAAAAAGCCAGAAAGCTGGCAGGGAAGTTAAGTGCGCTCTTCGAGGGAGACCGGAACGTTAGAATTTCGGTGCCCTCGAAGAGCGTGGAGATCCGGGTCAAAGGCCTGGAAGATTCCGCCACCGCTGCGAACGTTGCTGCCGCGATCGCCGAGGCAGGAGGATGTACCCCCGCCGAAGTTAAGGTGGGGGTCCTCAGAAAGGCCCCCAACGGGCTCTATGCCTGCTGGGCGAGGNTGGCGGCATTAAGCCCAAACAGGGGATAACTGGCGCCATGCTGTTAGAAATCCCCGGCCCCGACAGCGGAGAAAAAGCCAGAAAGCTGGCAGGGAAGTTATGTGCGCTCTTCGAGAGAGACCAGAACGTTAGAATTTCGGTACCCTCGAAGAGCGTGGAGATCCGGGTGAAAAGACCTGAAAGATTCCGCGACAGCTGCGAACGTTGCTGCCGCGATCGCCGAGGTAGGAGGATGTACCCCCGCCGAAGTTAAGGCGGGGGTTTTCAGAAAAGCGCCCAACGGGCTCTACGCCTGCTGGGCGAGGTGCCCCATGTTGGCGGCGAGAAAACTCGCCGACAAGGGCACCATACAGGTTGGCTGGGCCCTGGCCCGAGTCGAGGTGCTGGCCGCCAGACCCCTCCAGTGTTTCAGATGCCTGGAGGGAGGTCACGTTCACGGCCAGTGCCGCAGCAACGTGAACCGCAGCGGTGTGTGTTACCGCTGCGGTGGCCCGGGCCACAAGGCTAACGAGTGCGCGGCCAAGCCAAGCTGTCCGGTCTGTGTGTCCGGCGGAAAACCCGCGGAGCACAGGCTGGGCAGCCAATCGTGCAAGGCCGTGCACGTAAAGAGGAAAGGTGCGGGGAAAAAGGGTGGCGGCAAGGGCCCGGTTGCCGCTCAAACCGCACCAAAGGAGAAGGCGGCGACGACTGCCCCGCAAGTGGGGAGCGTCGACGCCGAAACGAGCATGCCTCCTCCGCCGCCTCCACCCAAAGCGGGGGCGAAACCCTGCCAGGGTGGGGATCCGAGCGGAGGAAAAAAGCGCCCCCCGAAGAGGGGACAGCGTAGCAGGTCCCTTTCTTTGGGGGGGAAGAGGAAGAGTGGGGGAGCTGTGACTTCCACTCCAATGGAGGTGGACATGGGGGAGTCTGGTAGTCGTTAGTCGCGATGGCTACCAGACTCCTCCAAGCAAACCTGAACCACGCCCGCCGTGCACACGACCTGTTTATGCACACCATGGCGGAGCGTGGTTCAGGACTTGGAGTGGTCACCGAGCCCTTCCTAATTCCCCCCGATGACCCACATTGGTTCGCTCATCGGGGGAATAACGGGGAGGGTAAGGTGGCCATATACCGGAGNTTTTGGGAGGGAAGAGGAAGAGTGGGGGAGATGTGCCTCTCACTCCAATGGAGGTGGACATGGGGAAGTCTGGTAGCCGTTAGTCGCGATGGCTACCAGACTCCTCCAAGCAAACCTGAACCACGCCCACCGTGCACACGACCTGTTTTTGCACACCATGGCGGAGCGTGGTTCAGGTCTTAGAGTGGTCACCGAGCTCTTCCTAATTCCCCTCGAAGACCCACATTGGTTTGCTCATCGGGGGAATAACGGGGAGGGTAAGGTGGCCATATACCGGAGGAGCGACGAGAATTCACCGCCGGCAAAGTGCGTCCACGCCGACGGGGAAGTGGTTGCAGCCGTGTGGGGGGCCATTGCGGTAGTGGGGGTTTATGCCTCCCCCGCAAAGAGCCGGGCCCAATTTGAAGAATTGATGGACAGGGTGGGGGAGGTCATAAGAACCAAGTGCC
>NW_014555709.1:11918-14024 GCF_001313825.1 Dinoponera quadriceps
GGGAATAACGGGGAGGGTAAGGTGGCCATATACCGGAGGAGCGACGAGAATTCCCCGCCGGCGAAGTGCGTCCACGCCGACGGGGAAGTGGTTGCAGTGTGGGGGGCCCTTGCGGTAGTGGGGGTTTATGCCTCCCCCGCAAAGAGCCGGGCCCAATTTGAAGAACTGATGGACAGGGTGGGAGAGGTCATAAGAACCAAGTGCCTCCCCCGCCCGACGGTCCTGGCGGAAGACTTCAACGCCAAAGCCAGGCGTTGGGGTTCCCCCGGGACAGTCCAAAGGGCCTGGCTCTTACGGAGTGGGCGGCGAGCCTAAAACTTACTCTCCTCAACGTAGGGGGGGAGAGTACCTGTGTCCGCGCGCAGGGCAAGTCCATTGTGGACTTAACTTGGGCCACACGTCCTGCGTGCGGGCTGATACAGGCCTGGAGGGTGGTCACAGAGTTGGAGTCACTCTCGGACCACCTCTACATAGAGGTGGTCCTAACCGCCACCCCCCGGGAGGTGTTGGCTCGCCGTCAGGCGGGAGGGNCTCAACGTAGGGGGGGAGAGTACCTGTGTCCGCGCGCAGGGCAAGTCCATTGTGGACTTAACTTGGGCCACACGTCCTGCGTGCGGGCTGATACAGGCCTGGAGGGTGGTCACAGAGTTGGAGTCACTCTCGGACCACCTCTACATAAAGGTGGTCCTGACCACCACTCCCCGGGAGGTGTCGGCTCGCCGTCAGGAGGGAGGGAATACCCCTCCGCGAAGATGGGCTCTCACACGGTTAAAGGAGGACGCGTTGTTGGCCTCTATCCGTGCGGCGACCTGGGTTTCCGAGGAGCGCGACCTCGGGACCCGGGAAGCAATTGAAGAGGAAGTGCTGGGACTCGGGGCAATGATGGAGCAGGCTTGTGATGCCGCCATGCCCCGAGCCCGCCGCTTGTTGTTCCGGTCCGCATACTTGTGGACGGCGGAGATTGCGGAAAAAAGACGATCCACCGTCCACTGGAGGAGAATGCTCCAAAGAGCCAGGCGGACCGGTGATGCCGCACGGACGGAGGAGGCACAAAAGGGCTACCGAGCTGCACGGACCCTCCTGTGTGCGAAAATCGGGAAAGCGAAAAGCACTGCCTGGACCGAGCTGCTGGAGACCCTGGACTCCGATCCGTGGGGGCGACCGTACCGCCTAGTTAGGCGGAAAATGAAAGGTCGGTCGCCCCCTGTAACGGAGACGCTGGACCTTCGGCTCGTCGACGATATTGTGGGGACCCTTTTCCCGGGGAACGTCTATAATTTTTCCCCTTATGAGGGTCTCCCTGAGGATTGGGTCGACGGGCTGGGGGTATCGGAGTCCGAAATGGTTCGCGTCGCCGCGAGGCACCGGGGGAAGAAAGCCCCCGGACCGGACGGTGTCCCCCGGCAGGTCTGGGCACTGTCCTTTGCAGACCTGAGCAGCCGGCTGAGGCGGCTCTTCACGAGCTGCCTCCGGGCCGGCGTTTTCCCGGAGAGGTGGAAGGAGGCCAATTTGGTCCTCCTTCACAAGGAGGGCAAGCCGGCGAAGTCTCCCTCCGCATACCGGCCGATATGTTTGCTGGACGAGGCGGGCAAGATGCTTGAACGCATCCTCCATGGCCGCCTCGTCCGGCACATATCAGGGAGTGGTCCCAATTTGTCTGCAGGGCAGTACGGATTTCGCGAGGGACGATCCACTGTGGAGGCTATTCTATACGTCAGGTCCCTCGTGGAGTCCAAACAGGAGGAGGGAAGGGTGCTGTTGGCGGTGTCGTTAGACATCGTCAACGCGTTCAACAACCTCTCCTGGGACCAGGTACAAGCGGCGCTCGAATATTTCCGAGTGCCGCAATACCTGATCTTTATGATACGGGACTACTTCCGCGGCCGGAAACAGGGGTTCGTCAACCAGGACGAACTCCAGTGCGAGAGGGAGATGCGGTGCGGGGTTCCACAGGGCTCGATACTGGGCCCACTCCTGTGGAACCTCGCGTATGACCGCGTACTCCGCACTGCCCTCCCCCCCGGCGCGCACATCGTTTGCAACGCAGACGATACGCTAGTGCTCGCCGGGGGAGATACTTGGGAAGACGCGCAGGCCTGTGCCAAA
>NW_014555710.1:0-249 GCF_001313825.1 Dinoponera quadriceps
TGACGAATTTTTTTCTAGAAAACTAAAGACTTTGGCGAAAAATTCCTAATTCCAAAAATGTCTTGGAATGAGTGAAGAAACACTCTCAAATTTTTCCAAAATTATCTATAACAATTTTTTGATTTTCTGAAAATCCGGAAAATGTACTGTTTCAAACTTTGAGAATAGAATAACTCAAATATTTCAATGAGTGTGGAACTTTGAATTTTTAATTTTACACTACTAGGCAAGTGAAGTTCATCATTTATA
>NW_014555710.1:292-1116 GCF_001313825.1 Dinoponera quadriceps
AGTAATTTTTTAAAACTTTTCTATAACTTATTTTCATTTTGTTTTTATCATCAGAATTATGACTTGAAGATTGAACATTCATCTCATCGTCTGTGTCAGAATATTCTGGATTCGGTAAAATCACGTGATCTTCGTTATCACTATCAATCTCAAATTCATTTTCGACTACTGATGTTTTTTTTTGATCTCTTATTAGTTATTTCTTCCTTTCCGTTTCCAGAATTAATTCTTTTACCTTTTTTTCCCACTTCAATATAAAATACAATAAATTGCACTTTTATACTTGCTCTTGTTTGTATGTAATACATTTAAACTTAAACGATAATCATTTTATTATAGTTTGAAAAAATTATACATCTAAATGTTACTGTACAATGAACTTAGATATAAATTGTATAACGGAAAGAATAGTATAATAATTNAGCATAGTACTTGGCAATAGTCAGTGGGCTATCGACTCTATAAAAGTCTCCACGGTCATATACAAATAATTTTAAAAACTGTTTTTATACCTATACACAGGGTGGACCATTTTGAAACCTCCAGTCGAATATTTTGAAGACCAAGCCCGAGACAGAAAAATTTTTCAGACAAAAGTTGTTTGGTTTCGAGGGGACCATAAGGCGGTATCATTGGTTTGCCCTCGAAGAACTATTTGAAAGTCACACGAAGGTCACATCAATTTTTTCTAATGGCATCCTCTATTTTTTTTACATATTCTTATAGCTGACCTCCAGAGCTTTCCAAAACACTCGAATGAAATGTTTCGTCCTTCAGTACTTTTCGAGTTATAAAGATCCAAATTTGCAATTTGAAAATGCATG
>NW_014555711.1:0-230 GCF_001313825.1 Dinoponera quadriceps
TGATCGCTGAACGAAAGTGCGTGAGGCAGAGGCCGTAGGCGTGTCATACAAAACGGCATTCAATATTTTGCATGATAACTTGGGAACGAAAGAGCTGTCGACAGGATGGTTGCTGCGATTGCTTAAAGTGGACAACAAGCGGATGCAGTTTTCAGTTTCGAAGTAGTGTTTGGAGCTGTTTACGTGCAATCCACAGGAGGTTTTGCGTCAAGTCGTAACCGTTGATGAAA
>NW_014555711.1:380-5050 GCF_001313825.1 Dinoponera quadriceps
TGCAAAGCGTGATCCCTATCGACTATTTGAAGAAGGGGGAACTATCACGGGGCAGTACTATGCTGATTTATTGGACCGATTCGATATTGAATTGAAGAAAAAATGGCCCCATTTGGCTAAAAAAATCTTGTTCCACTACGACAATGCGCTAGCTCACTCCTGCGCAGTCTGCGCAGAGCCAAATTGCTCGAATTGCGCTAGGAATTACTGCCACATCTACCGTACTTCCCGGATTGGCCCCCTGCGACTTCTTTCTGTTTTCAAACTTGAAAGAATGGCTCGGTGAAAAGAGATCCACGTCGAATGAAGCCATCGCCGAAGCAGGTGCCTATTTTGCAGATTTCAACAAATAATATGTTTCAGAATGGTTAAAAATGGTAGGATCGTTAAGAAAAATGTGTCCTAAAAGGAGATTACGTTATGAAATAATTAAATTTTTTGTGAGAAACGTGTCTTCATTACTAACATGGGTACTTACTGATTTGCCTTGGTACAGCCTTTAGATGTATTTGGTTTTAAAATATGGAACCATTTTGTT
Organism: Dinoponera quadriceps; assembly: GCF_001313825.1. NCBI lineage: Eukaryota > Metazoa > Arthropoda > Insecta > Hymenoptera > Formicidae > Dinoponera > Dinoponera quadriceps. The sequence continues at coordinate 919 of NW_014555711.1, forward strand.
CAGAACTTTTCTGAGCTAGTTTTATTCTACATAATTATGATATAAATTTACATTTACGTAATAATATAATAAAACTACAGTTTTGGGAACATAATCAATTTTCTTCTCCAAGATTTTGAAATATATTTAGATATACATGTTAGAAAAGTGATTAATTATTATCACGAGCTGAAAATTTTGAGAATCCAGTAATTTAATATTATATTAAAGAAGAAAAATATGTAATTAATAAAAGTTATTTTTGCGATTATGATATTATAAATAAATCTGCTTATACCTATATCTATTATAATAATTATGAAGAAGAAATAAGATGAAGAAGGAAAGACCGCCGTCATTAAACGGCATAGTGAAAGCATAAGTTTAGTACTGATATAGCATGCATACATTATGACGATGCAAATTTTTGCTTGTCACTCAGGCCGTAGCCTGGGCGAGGAGGAGCCGGAAATTCGCGCCTCCTCATGAGAGAAGGTCACCGAATTTATTAACTTTGTCTGCTGTGCACCGTTAGTGCACGAAACGCGACCAGCGGCTACTATAGATTTTTTTTCAATGTGAAAAATCCCCATGAGCTAGAACACCGGACGGAAGAAGACAGAAAGGAATCGGAGCTGCCGGGAGGATGCTGGACGACGGCTAGAGCGACGTGTGGGAGGACGCGGGGAGATCTCTCCGGACGGACGGCTAGCGACCGACAGCGAGATGGCCACTTTGCGCTAAGAAAGGCGCAAGGTCCCGCGACCGGTCATAGAGCAGGCAGGGAAGGGAAGCGCGCCCAGGGAGCTACTACGAACCGAAGAGTTGCCGAAGGTCGTCCCGAGGAGAAACAAAAGCGAGCGCCGATAGGACAACATCAGACGTGAAGCTCCCACGAGCACCCTTGACGCGCATGATCTGGCCGAGAAAATCGGCGTGCCGCCAATCAGATGCCGCATCGATCGGCGTAATGGATCCGTGCAATGGCTGCCTCCTGTGGTAAAGAAACCCGGTGATGGAGCCCTGCTCGATACACTGTGCGGCCCGACGGCGATCGAAGCAGACGTCCCAACTTAAAAGCGAGCGAGCGAAGCTGCCAAAATATTGGGACGAGTCCTGAGGAGAGGCGAGCTTCGGCAAGTAGGTGAGAAAGAGAATCATTGTACTGCCAAGGAGAGGAAATGTATTAGAGTTGCGTTGTAATTCCGAGTTAGTTGCCGTCGCTTCTTAGCGGCATAGACGCGATAAGAAGACCGGGAATTGGAACTCGTTGGAGGTCCGTGGCGCCCTGAAGATTGGATCGCACGGACTTACGAGATTTGGAGGCCACGTCGCGGGGCGACAAGGGCCGTGCTCGAGAGAATTTTGAGCGTAGGGATCCCGGAGACCCGGATGCCCAACGGAAAACCCGGCGAGATTTGCGTAACGACGCCGGGCAAAAGTGCTGCCGGTTAAAAGACGCGCGTTANACGTTATCAGAGCTGCCGTCAAGCGGCTCAAATTCGTCGCCTAAAACTACATCTCGCCGATAAGCGCAAGCAAGAGATCGCTCCCTTTTAAATTCGTTACGGAATCTTCCAGGGTGGTGAAGTTAGTTGTGTGTTCTTGAAGGACACAGGCTAACTAACGAGTATAATTTCAATGTTACACCGTATAATCGAGTATCTGTAGAATCAATTAGTTATCTGCCTTAGAGTTTAATAGAATTAAAATATTGTTATTTTACTATTAACCAGTCTTCAAATTATTACCTCTCCCGGCACCTCTCCGACGTTTCCGCAGAATCGAGGAAGAACGTGTAAGAACCACAACGCTCTACCAAGAGGAATAGCGAGGGATTCAACTCGCCTTTAGAGAAATAAAATTCAGCTAGCTGAGATGGGTCCGCTGACGAATGCGGGAGCGCAGGAGTCTCGCAACCGACTCGGACGCGAATTGCGGTGACACTATATATAAATAAGTTTGTAATTTATTTTTTGAAAATAAATTTTTAAAATATTAGTCTATTATATATGGTTGAATTAGATATAAAATAATCTTTAATTTTACTGCAAAATAAATCTGAAATATTTAAAAAATATGTGCGTGGTGGGGATACTTCAAAAAATATAAAATTTTCGAGAAATCTTAGAATGCCGTCAGAAATTAATGTCGAAGTTATAAAACATTTGTCTAAAATATTTTGTCATATTTTTAATAGTTCTGATAATATTCCCTTATAAATCTAAGTACCGATTTTCCTGCAAAGGATTATTTTGATCCCTAAAACTAATTTCGAACACAAACTAAAAATTGTTTAGTTATTAGGTTTGCCTGTTCTATAATTCTGTAAAGTTTTAGAGTTTTTTAAATTAAAGCGCTGCCGGATGTCCCTTGATGTCAGTAGAAGTCCCAATAAAGCGCTCGTAAAACCTTGACACACGAAGACACACGTCACATTTACTACTTTTCCATCGAAGTCATGAAAACGTATGACTGGGATTCCCGAGCTCAGCCTTATATTCGAGCGCGTCAGTGTCCAAATCAAATGCACCCTTGTTACTCAGTTGTAGACTAGCTTGTAATATTCACATCCAATGTGGAAACGACAAATTTTTATAAAGAATTCCAGCGTTTGACGTATGATGATCCGATACCCGATAGGAAAATAACTTAAAAAAAACAACATATCCGAACCATCCAATCATAAGTTCGCATCCTGCTTTACACTGTGTGCATTTGGGACCACACTCTAAATTTTTATTAAAGACAATGCTTGAAGCGAATTTATAAAAAAGTCAGTGGTTTCCTTGATTTAGGCTTTTATTTAAAGAATTGCATTTATATTTCTCATATCGTTAAGAGTATAGTTATAGAGTGTTGTTAAAGTATATATTTAAAAAAGAATAAAATTGTTTACTGCACATTGTTTAAAATATTCGGTTAGGTTAGGTGTTAAATTATTTATTATAATTTATTATTATTAAATGTTTAACATTATACAGGGTAGACCATTTTAATCCATCCAGTCGAATATTTCGAAAACCAAGACCGGGAGAGAAAAATTTTTCAGACAAAAGTTGTTTGGTTTCGAGGGGATCATAAGACCGTACCATTGGTTTGACCTTAAAGAATTATTTGAAAGTCACATGAAGGTCACCTTAATTTTTTTTAACGGCATCCTCTATTTTTTATTACATATTCTTATAGCTGACCTCGAGAGCTTTCCAAAANACATTGTTTAAAATATTCGGTTAGGTTAGGTGTTAAATTATTGATTATAATTTATTATTATTAAATGTTTAACATTATACAGGGTAGACCATTTTAATCCATCCAGTCGAATATTTCGAAAACCAAGCCCGGGAGAGAAAAATTTTTCAGACAAAAGTTGTTTGGTTTCAAGGGGACCATAAGAACATACCATTGGTTTGACTTTACAGAATTAGTTGAAAGTCACATGAAGGTCACCTTAATTTTTTTAAACGGCATCCTCTATTTTTTATTACATATTCTTGTAGCTGACCTCGGAAGCTTTCCAAAACACTATAATGAAATGTTTCTTCATTTAGTACTTTTCAAGTTATAAAGCTCCAAAGTTGCAATTTAAAAAAATTCAAAACATCTCGTAAAGTATTCACTTTCCGTCTTATTTTACACGATTCAACTAGTCAAGGCAAGCATTGGACATGATCCAACCGGTCAAGGCAAGATCTGGACATGATTCAACCGGTCAAGGCAAGATCTGGACATGATCCAACCGGTTAAGGCAAGATCTGGACATGATCCAACCGGTCAAGGCAAGATCTTTATCAAAGAAATTGTTCAAAATTATCTCCATTGGCTTGAATACATAATTCCAACCTATTTTCGAAGTGCCTGACCGTTTTGAGTAAGACAGCTCGCGGTATATTTGCGCAAGCTACTCTTATTCTCTCTATCATATTTTCTCTAGTTGTAGGCGCATGCTCATAAACCACATTTTTAATATACCCCCATAAATAAAAATCAGGTGAAGTCAGATCAGGTGATCGTGGAGGCCATGCGATGGCCCCTCGTCGCCCAATCCATCTGCCATTGTATTCTCGACTTAAATAAGCACTAGTGCCGCATAATAAGGTGGCGCCCGTCCATTTGTATCCACATTCTTTGACGTGTATGAAAATCAACATCT
>NW_014555712.1:0-238 GCF_001313825.1 Dinoponera quadriceps
CCTTTAATTTCTTAAATGGAAACCCCCATTTTTCAATGCATATTCTTGTAGCTTACCTCGAGAGCTTTCCAAAACGCTATAATAAAACGTTTTTTTAACCAGTACTTTTCGAGTTATGAGGGTTGAAAGTTACGGTACAGCCGGCATTAGCATTACCCAAGGTGGAGGTTGCACAGTCGGATTTACACTTCTTTGTGTGTTTGTGTGTTTGTGTGTGTAAATGTGTGTGTGTCAACAG
>NW_014555713.1:0-1996 GCF_001313825.1 Dinoponera quadriceps
AGCGATAAAACTTTTATTGATTTTAATTAAAAATAATACAATTATTATCTCTCTTAATCGATTAAAATCGATTGATAACGATCAAGGATATCAAATCGTATTAATTAAAGTCGATTGAGTTTTAAAAATCAATTCAAATCGATTAAAATCGATTGATAACGATTGAAAGAAATCAAATTATATCAATTAAAGTCGATTAAATTTTGAAATCAATTCAAATCGATTAAAAACGATTGATAACGATTGAAAGATATAGAATTATATCAACTAAAGTCGATTAAATTTTAAAGTCAATTCAAATCGATTAAAAGTGATACTAATAGTATTGATTTTAATTGAAAGCAATACAAATTTTATTGATTTCTATCGAATTAAATCGACTTCTAAAATTTGAATCGACTTCAATTGATATGAATCGACATCATTTAATTGTTTTTAATCGATTTCTATTTTCANTATAATATTTACGCAATACAAATTTTATTGATTTCTATCGAATTAAATCGACTTTTAAAATTTGAATCGACTTCAATTGATATGAATCAACATCATTTAATTGTTTTTAATCGATTTCTATTATCATATTCAATGAATGTGTTTTATATATAAAAAATGGCGGCACAATTTAGCTTAGAAACCGATTGAAAAATTTTCAATCGACTTTAATCGAATTTTTCCAGCAGGGTATCAATATAACGCCACAAAAAAATCGAAAATCGAATATACGTAACCCGCGGAAATTGAAAGTTTGCGATACTTTTTGAACAGACCTCGTATACACTTCATATCGTATAGTGACCGATGTAAGAGGCTTGAAATGAATTGAACTTTTCAATTGTTCCAATAGCGCAGTAAACATCTTCGAAATAATACGCCAAATTTCTTCGATACAGTACGAAAGAGCCGGCGAATTTTAACACCGTTCTCTATCAATTGTTAAATAATGAAGTGAAATTGTTATAAGCAATTATTTTATTTTTACTGTGATATCTTTTTGATATTATGAATTTTAATACTCACTCGGTTATACAGCCATTTCCTTAATGCACAGCGCGTGATCATGGTTGTATTTTTTCAATGTTTTTATTGTGACCGTAAACTATTGCCTAATGTCATAGAATTAATCACAAATATGTAAGAAATTGTTCAATATTGAATTAATAATCAAATTGAATTTCAAATTAGACCGATTTACATTTCGACCAAAATTCATATTTGCAAGCAGTAGCGCACCTTACATTGAAAATTTATTTTTCATCTCTCTAACGGAGGAAATCACATAAATATATTTAGCAAGAAAGAGACGCGAGTAAGAGTGCTATTTAAAGATGAAATTGAAATTTATAGTTGCAGATAATTTTACACGTGTACTTGATGTATTCCATTGCTATTTAAATCAATAGTATAGAGATATTTGATGTGCTCAAGTGAGATAATAAGGCTTTAAATAATATTTTTGAGATGGAGTTAAGCTTTTAAGAAAGCAGTTCATTGATTCCATATCGAAATTGAGCTACTACGAGTGAACTCTCACGAAGGGTTTATATCTACATACTTACCATGACAGCTCATACACCAACAATAATCAAAGTCTTCACCCTGAATCTCAAGTATAATTCAAGAAAACTAAAAGCAACAAGAGGCTTTTTACAGTATACTATGCGGAAGGAGTTTTGTTTTTTCTATGAAGTATACAAAACTGTGGCGATTAGCTTTTCAAGAGATCTGTCAACGATTTGACAGGTTAATCTAAATGTTCGGTTCGTCTTATGAGTCAACTTTGACTTTAAAGAATTTAGTAAAGTTAATTAACCATGTAAAGTTAGTTAATCAATCACGTAATAGTCGTGGTATTATTCGAGTCGAGGCTTTTTACAGTATACTGCGCAGCAGCAGACCTGCTGCCGTGTATTTATAGGCGACTTAGAGTGACGTGCACGCCACTATAGTATACTAGGTGTACCGGTATGAAGTGAGCGTTTTTTTGTGAAATCAA
>NW_014555714.1:0-692 GCF_001313825.1 Dinoponera quadriceps
TATGTCAATAAAAAGTGCAGGTGATGAAGAAAGACGGCTAACGTTAGAGAAAAACCCAGATTCAGTCGGACTGACCGTCTCAGGCGATGGCAATTGGCGAAAAAGAGGCTTCAGCTCTTTACATGGCGTGGTATCCTTAATAGGATATCATAGTAACAAAGTGCTTGATTTTACAGTTAAATCATCACATTGTCATGGGTGCTCTTTGTGGAAAAATAAAAAAGGTACAGCAGAGTATGATTTATGGTATGAGGAGCATAAGGAAACGTGCGACGCGAACCACGTTGGTTCCGCTGGAAATATGGAGCCGCTCGCAATGGTTAAGGGGGAAGTCTACTGTAAAATTTTCAAAAAATCAATTTTTTGTTTATTGGCTTAAAAAATACTTTGAACCCTCTAAAATGAGGAACATTAGGTGTTATAGCCGGCTAAATTTTTCTTCATTGAAATTTCGACCTTTTACCGAAGCGCTCCGAAACGCGTACCTGCGGCGGCGATTGCAAAACTTTCAAAGGGATAACAGAATGTAACCATTACGGCGAAAATTGTATTGTCGAAAAAAAAGAATGCGTTGGCCATGTCCAGAAAAGAATGGGAGCACGACTGAGACAACTAAAAAAAGGTACTAAAGGACTGGGCGGCAAAGGAAAGCTCACAGCAAAACTAATAGATGAACTTAGTGTTTATTACGG
>NW_014555715.1:0-1922 GCF_001313825.1 Dinoponera quadriceps
TAGATATTCGGACCACGATTTCTGGTGGTCTTATGATGGTAAAAAAATCGAAAGGTTACAATAATCGACTTGAAAAAAAAAACGTATGAAAAAAATCTCGGATTTTTTAAAAAAACTTTCAAAAAAATGAGGTTTTCCGAATTTTTATGAAAAATGAGTACGATTTTCATAAAGAGCGACCTCGAAAGCCCTCAATAAGCAAATTTGGTAGAAAACCACTTAGGTCTTCTGTTTCATTTTTATGTTTGAAAATGGGTGCACAAAAATGACGTTTTGCGCGTTAATGGGTTAAGGTTTTCGTTGAGGTATTCACGAAAGATTTACCAGTCGGTGTTTTGGTTACTTAAGTGTATTTGCGGTTCACGCTGAAACTGTTGTGCTGAGAGTGGATATGACGGGCGAATGGTCCGAAGAGCTATTGTAACAACTACCGGCCGTAGAATAGACATTGCCTATTTCTTTAGTTATAAATAAATCTATAGCGTCAGAAGTTTTGCTGATGTCTGCCGACTAGTATGTTGGTTTATCAGGCGGCAGGCATCCCAGTCTATTATTATCATTATTATTTTTGAGTTCTCTTCCTCTTGTTACAGTTATTCATGATCCCCAGTAGGTATTGTAGGTGAAGTTTATTAGGTGGAAGGATGATAGAGTTTCGATGCATCGGATTGAGTCTTATTCTTATAAGAATATTTAATAGAACGGAATAAAATTTGTCTCACAAATTTACTCTCGCAGAGTTTCTCGAAAAACTGATTGGTAAACATCTGCCTTTTATACTTAAAAATCGGTAAACCTCAAAGATGTCAGCGAGTCAGATATCGGGAACAATAGTCTACGCCGCTTCGTTGTCAGCTTTCTGAAATACTACCGGTTTCCGCGGCTAACGTTAACGCGATTGATATCGTAGATAACGCCGCTTTTGTATACAAACGCAAGGTCAATATGCCGATTGCTGTAGACACGCACTGTCAAGGAAGAAATGTTTAAACATATAATTATTATATGTAAAATTATTATTCTATGCCACACTCGGCCGTCCTGCCTTAATATTCGACCCGAAAATCTTTTAATTACTTTCTACTTCCAATTCGTTTGGTTCTTCGTCACCAGGTGCGTCAATTGTCTCTCTTGCCCATGGCTTCATATAATCGGCAGCGGTGGATGTCTCCCATGGCTCTTTATGGAAATCCATTTTCCTAACTACATATCGATTATTACGCAACGCTTTAATGATCTTATAGGGACCAAGAATCTTGTTAGCTAATTTCAGTCCTGGGTCCTGTTGCGTACGTTTGATCGCCAATAAATCGTTTTCGCAATAACTCGTTGCTATTATCCGTTTTTTGTCAAATCCGCGCTTGTTTTCCTATGAACTTTCGCGATATTTTCTTTCGTATAATCTCTAATTTCGTCCCGATTTTCTTGAAATTCAGAAATACACTCTTTTTCTAGCAGTTCACGAATTTTGTAATTGTCTCGTACTCGCGCATGAGTCTCGAATAGTACATCAAATGGGGACATACCTAGGCTTCCATGCAGCGTTGTTTTAAGACATTATTGCACTAAACCTAAATACTTACATTATTCCTCTCGCTTCGGATTCGCTAGTTTAGTCAACAGAGGAATCAATGTGATATTCTGACGCTTCACCTGACCATTAGCTCTCGGTATTGTGGTAATGAGTACATGTTCAATACGTTTGTCCTTACAATAATTACGGAAATCATTCGATGCGAAACCTGTACCTCGATCTGAAATTATCCGACGCGGGTTCCCAAAATGATTGACTGTTTTCTCAAGATATTTATCACTTCTGCAGTACTAGTAATCTTGGTCGTGTACAATCATGTAAACTTAGAAAATACATTGATAACGAGAAATGTGTGATTATAACTTTTTTTAGTGAACGGAAGCGGTCC
>NW_014555716.1:0-2566 GCF_001313825.1 Dinoponera quadriceps
ATATATATATATATATATATATATATATATATATAATTATATAATTATAGCCATATATAGAGATGAAATTCATTTATAAATCACATATAATTATATATAATTTCACATGATTATATATAACATTTTTTTCCCGAATAGTATTCTTAACAAATCGTTTTATTGTTCATAACTGACAGATTTTGCTGCAACAGCATAAAATTTTCTCTGCCAACAAATTATTTTCCTCCGTGTAAGCATAGTGACAATAGACATTCCCACACAATTAGGTGCATCATTTCTCGAATATTCGTGCATCGTAACTGTTGATTATTCAATGAATCGATATACTCCAAAAGATAGCAGTCATAATGAACAAATATTCACAGAAGTGATGCGCCTAATTTCTAACTATATCTAGGGAATGGAATAGAATTAATGGAATCTTCTCTACTATAAAGCGTAATTAACGGTAAAACCTCACGAACTTCTTTCTCGGTGTGGCAGAAACGAATCGTTCTTTATAATCGCGCGGCGAACACGATGAAGGGGGAAGGCTAGAAAGGGAGTAGAAGCAGAAGTCATTAACCAATTATCTACCCTGTTAATCTTCCCCCCGGTGGCTAGTAGTGGTCGGTACCCGCATGGTTAACGTTGCATGTCGTCCACGAGAATTCACTTAACTGTTGTTGCCGAATGATTCACGTCGCTTCATGTGCCTTTCACCGGGAAATCAATTCTCATTAGGAGCGCTGCGTGCTGCGGGTGGCGCGTGTCGATAATCGAAAATCGTGCATACGGCACCCTGATCCGCTATGGTCTTCATTCCTCCGCTGTTCAAGGATCCTCGATGTTTTCCCAAGGCAGCGTTTTTGTGGTTTATATAGTCATCTTTTTCTTTCAAAGAGGGATTTTTTGCAATCAGCCCTCGTTTAACGCAATTGAAAAATTTAACGAGAGAATCTGCGGGAGATAGCTAAATGAAATGATTGTTCTCATACATGCGTATTGTCTGGAAGAATTTTCTTTCTATGTATGTGTATAGCGAGCGCCAAAAGTTCCAGAACGGTTGAAAACAACTAATTTTTTAGGAAAATGTTTCAATTTCCAAAGTTGTAAGGTTTAAATAAGTGCATTCAATAGTGTCACATATGTTTGACTTTGAATAACACTGCCAAAATCAGATCAAGGTCAGTCTAAATTTTTTTAATGTAATCATATAGTATTTTAACAAAAATCGATTACTCTGGTCATTCTGTGTATAAAAGTATTAGGGTAAAATCATTGAAAAACGAATACTTTCCAAGATATTTTACATAATACCCTGATGAATTTTTTTAAATATTGAGTGAAATATGAAATATCTTGCAAATATTAATTTTTCGCTAACTTCACCTCAATACTTTATATATATATATATATATAGGTACATACATTATTCAAAGAACGAAAAGTAAAGGAATTATACACGGGAGAAAAACAATTCATCTAGTGTAACTGAATTTTACGTTGTAACGGAGAAACGAGACAAAAAGTCGATTGTAAGAACAGAAAGAGAACAAAATTCCTTTAAGAGATGTCTACTCAGTCAATTCCTTGCAGTTATCTCAACCGAGATATTTTAATATAGCTAAATATTCACGTGAATGTTTTCAGTCAGAGATATCATTTTTTGTGTTTACATTTCTTATTCCTATTCAGTTGCACGAATTCACTTGCTTTTTATATGTAAATGTAGTATTTTCTTAATACAAGATAAAACGCGAGGGAATTAGATTTAGTAAATTGCGCAAATTTTATCCAGATATCCGTGATTTAAATACCCGATGGCGTCACAACGCAGGTGTTTAACACTAAACCTACCAGTACCGGTCAAATTAACCGTTTTCAAACTTTTATAAAATGTACACACTTTAAACGTTATAATACCGTTATTGAACTATATAACAATTCTTAGAATATGCATATAATATTTTTTTTACTCTGTAAAAAAAACTAGTTATTTTTTCTCTTTTCCAAGAAAAATTTATCATGTGTCCTACCTATCGCGCTCGGTCAAATTGTAATTAAAAAAGGTAATTAAAAAAGTTATCGATTTTAGTATTCAATGCAGATAATGGTTGATTTATTGCTAAATGTATATAAAATGAAGAATTTTCATGAAATTTCGTCCAAATTTATTTTTATATAAGTTCAATTATAAACCTAAAAAACAAAAATTTCATGTTTCCCACATGAGAAACCAAACTAAATATTTTGTATATCTAAAATTATTTATAAAAAAAAACAAATAAAATTAAACTTTTATATGCAATGTTATGCATACATACATACTTATATACTATAGTACTACATGTATATACTTGATTCGGCTTCCTTACAATGTTTACAAATTATTTTAGTCTGAAATGTACATTTGCCGCAAACATATTTTTCGCACTTCGAACAGATTTTTGTTGTTTTATAATCCTTACAAAATTTTATTTGACAAGTTTTTCTTGACAAGTTTTTCAAATCTGAATTTGTGGACGCTGTTGGTAAAAGTATTTTTTCTTGAGATTTTTTATATGAATCGCCGAGCTCTGAAGCT
>NW_014555716.1:2982-124188 GCF_001313825.1 Dinoponera quadriceps
ACATTTTGGACCTAGCTGGAATAAATGCCTGGGTTTTGTATAAAGAAACGACGGGTGAAAATATTTCGAGGCAGGAATTTTTATTCCAGTTAGCTTCAAAGCTCGGCGATACATATAAAAAATCTCAAGAAAAAATACTTTTACTAACAGCGTCCACAAATTCAGATTTGAAAAACTTGTCAAGAAAAACTTGTCAAATAAAATTTTGTAAGCATTATAAAATAACAAAAATCTGTTCGAAGTGCAAAAAATATGTTTGCGGCAAATGTACATTTCAGACTAAAATAATTTGTAAACATTGTAAGGAAGCCGAATAAATTATATACATGTAGTACTATAGTATATAAGTATGTATGTATGCATAACATTGCATATAAAAGTTTAATTTTATTTGTTTTTTTTATAAATAATTTTAGATATACAAAATATTTAGTTTGGTTTCTCATGTGGGAAACATGAAATTTTTGTTTTTTAGGTTTATAATTGAACTTATATAAAAATAAATTTGGACGAAATTTCATAAAAATTCTTCAATTTAAATATATTTAGCAATAAATCAACCATTATCTGCATTGAATACTAAAATCGATAACTTTTTTAATTACCGGTCACTTTGACCGAGCGCGGTAGGAATAGGTATACAAGAAAGGTAGGTAGGTTTAGTGTTAAGAATGTGAAATGTTGAAATTAAACTTGAGATTAAAACTGAAATCGTTGAACCAACAGTATTCAATTAAATAATGAGAAGTAAATGTTGGCCTGTTTAATCGGAACAACCGTAGAGCGTGAATATCCGAGATATCGTTATAAAAATGTCGACACCAGGATTGCAAGGTATTTTTCACGCCCTTCATGTACGTACGTACCGTTGGTGGAAAGTTCGGGGAGGAACGGACCATGAAAAACGGTTAACGGATGAGACTAACATGACTGGATTCGTGGCTACCAAAGGGTTGAAGAAATCGTTGAGATATGTAAAAGAGGAGATCGATTTAGCTGCCGCATGAGATACAAGCTAAACCGGTAACTTGCTTTCATGCAAAGGGGATTCGCGCAACGGACAAGAAGGAGCAAAAAAGAAAGGAAAAAAAGGAAAAAAATACACAATTGTATGTAACTGAAGATGCATGATGCTAAAGGAAATAAAATTTACATATTCTTATATTATCCGGTAAAGAGAAAGAGAGAGAGAGAGAGAGAGAGAGAGAAATAAGTGTAAATAAACGGAAGAGAGAAATAATTCTTTCGAATTTTCTACATTCCAAGATTTGGAATTTTCGGTCGAATTGTCGTATCGTGTGATTCAAGATACGACCTATAAACAAACTCGTTCCGTACTAGCTTTGCATGAAGATATTTTCTATTTGACGAATCGAATGTTCTCGAATTTCGTCTCGCCGAGCAAAAGTAGGAGAGAATTGCCGAAATCGTACTATTTAAAGATGTGTCAACTATAATAAAAAATAATGAAAAAAATTTTGAAAAAATTACAAGTTAATCTACGTTACATTTAAAAATGACCAAAAGTTTGATAATAATTTAGAGTGTGGATTAAAAGTTATTCCACTTTAAAGAAAATTGTAAAATGAAATGAATTTAATTGAGAATTCGATGAAATTTGCACCGCGTGTATACATTGAGATATTATCTAACTCGTTGCTCTTGCAATTAGAAAAATATTGACTATTCGAGAGCTGAGATGTTTATAACTAAAAGTGAAGAAACACAACGTTTACACGTGTTCCTTAAAAAATTAGTGTGCTATTTTTTATTTATATTATTAATATCTTTTAAACTATATATATAAAAATAAGATTTTAATGAAAAACTGCCACGATATCAAAAACTAACATGTAGATGTTATACACAAATTTCAGTATTATCGGTCATTTTGTTTCGAAAATACAGTGATGAAGAGTTCATAATTTATAGTAATCCATTTACAAATGTTCGAATATTAAAAGAAACTATGAATTCCAACAATAAATATCATGATTTCTAGAGAGAATTGTGTATGATTTCAAGTTAATTGATTTTAAATATAAAAATAATAATTAGAAATGTTAATGCATAAGTGCTAATTGTGGATCAGTAAATTGTGTCGCGTCCCTAAAACAAGTCCCTATGATTATGGATTAAGAAAAAAAAAAATACATACTAAGTATATAATATATTAGATTCTTTTTAGAAGAAATATAGATTTTTTTGCAATTTTATCAAATATAATATGCAGTAGGTAAGGTAAATGATATTCTACATTTTTTTCTTAAATATCTACAATGTTTCTAAATGTGACATTAGAATACAATAATTGTGAATGAACTAAAGAGTATAAAAAAATATTTGTCCGTGTGTTAATGTGTACTTTTTTAATTACATAGAAGAGACGTTGCAATTCGTTAAAGAGTTATATTTTTACTGCTCATTATATATTTATTATTAGATCGTACTTATATTCATTAATTTCAGAAAAAAATAATAAGATAGACTTAGATGACTGGAATTAGGCAACTCTCCCGTGTATTTTCTCTCCCGAGAGAACGAGAACCGTCCGAGAGTTTGGCGGGATTTTTCGGAGCCACTTTGGCTTGTCTTCTCTCACGCACCTGGCGACTTCGGGGGTCTTCATGGTTATCAGGGGGACTACTCGCACCCTTCGTTCTGGGACGACTTGTTATGCGGGGAGGACAGGTAAGGAGCAAGGACGTCTTCGATAGATCTCTTTCCCCTCGACGAGGCGAGGAGGGAACTGAAAAGAATCATTGTGCTCAACCGTTTTCCCAGGACTTCCCTGAGGCAGAAGGGAGCTCCCTTCCCTTTCTACCTACCCTTGCAGAAAGGCTCGGCGAGGCTCAGTATATAAAGGCCCTCTCAGTTTGCAGTGGCACAGAACACCAGAGTCAACGCTGAGGAGAAGAAGTCTCTCCGAGGCTTCTTCGACCGTACTGGTCGAGGAAGAAGAAGCGGCCAGAAGAGGAAGTGAGCCGATTATTTAATCGACGATCGTCATTATTTTCTGCCGCAGATCCGGCCGGAACGTATATCAACCACGATGGTGAGTATAGTTTCGGTTTTGTCCTGGCTAGAACGTGATCTTGGTGCTTCGATAGACTACGCTAAAAGTCGCCCGAAATCGTCCTTTCGGCGGATCTTCGATATTCTGCCTCGTGAAGCGCCTCGGAAATTTGCACTCCCAACTCCTTGCTAATAATCAAATCGGTCATGCGCGGGCATTAAAACCACCGCGAGAGGAAGACACAGCTTTCGATCCTCTTCATGTTGGCCAAACAGGATAAATCATACATGGCCTCATTCGCCGTCTTGTCTACGTTCTTTCGTCGCTTCTTTGTGTTCCCTCTAATCGCTTTCGTATACACTCTACGGCTCTATATCAAACGTGCGAATCTTTGTAATTCAAACAACGATTCTGCATATAAACGCGCAAAATCTATCCCGTTCTCCCAGCATAATTAATCTAGAGATTAATTTTACATGTAACTGTCGTAGACACACTGCAAAATTTGTCAAACAAATGATTTTTTTCCAAGTGAGCTTCTAAAGAATCTTCGACCCGTTTAATTTATTCGCGCACGTTACGGTTTAGTATACATTCACACAACGAGTACATTCGTAGCGGCGAGTAATTTGACAATACAATGTACTACGAAAATCTACCGAAATCTACGAAAAAAACCTTAAATTGTATTCTAAAAGGCAAGTCAGTTTCGGCTCAGAGGAGCGGTTCGACGTTCATAACGACGCGACACGACGTTCTGATTAAATAGTAGCGTACGTGAACATTTTCAAACGAGACGACGCGCGACGAGAGATCGTTCGCGAGACAGAATAGCGTGAATCTACGATCGAAATTCCGAGTTACGCGCGAAGTGATCATTCGGACCTCTACTCTATCCAGGCACTAATATCCCACCAAAAAATGTGAGTTGAAATGTTGGTTCGTCTCTCCTTTTTCCGTCGTTGTGCTCGCAAATTCTCTCGCTTGCTCACCTCGTCTACACAAATTCTGTTCTGCGAATGTTCCTGCAGAATTTCCTTATTGTCAGTCTCTAAATCCGGGCGCGATCCTTGGTCTGCTTATTTTTTTTTTCTCTTTTTGTGTCTTTTATATCACATCATATGGACGTTATTACCCTGGATGGAACCCATGATGAACACCGCGTGAAAATGTTTCGCAAAATCTCCACGTCAGTAGATCACTAGCAACACGGTAGATTGATCCAAATTGTTCGAGTGTGTTGTGTCTGCGAAACGTGACTCGGCCGCGTAAAAATCATTTGGATAATCTTCCTTTTCAAGTCGTAGTAGTGATACGCTATCGCAATTTCAGCTTCTCACTGTACCTGTAGATTTTCAGATCGTTTTCCGTTGCTGCGTGCTGCACTACCGAGGTGCGCTCGGGAAAAGAAAAAATGCAAGTTTCGATCGCGTAGACTCTGCGCGCAGTTCGATGTATACACAGATCCGCCAGTGTAGTCAACGTGAACTACAGAAGAATGCATGATTATCATCGTGTGTGTCATTATCAATTTTACTTTAGACAACCTGCTCTGTAGACATCACCGACTCGAATCTGTTCTTGCATTTCACCAGCTGCTTAATAAACGTGCATGCCTAGACATTTTCGCACCTTGTGACAAATATATACTACGTGCAGTTAGAATTGTCATACCGTTTGCATGCAAATAGAAAACAAATAGACGCAAAATATAGGAATTTTCGAAAATAATCGTCCAACGTAATCAAATAGCGGACATAAGTTTCAACGAAAAGTATTTGAAACACCACCTTCGCATCCTCAGTTCCCTGACAAAAAGACGAAAATGATACCGATATGTCCTGATCCGCGTTTCGTGGATGTTCATTCTACGCCGAATTGTTCGCGAGATAAAATTTGAATGTGCTCTTTCCCAACAGTTTAATGAGGATTAATAAGAATTTAATCGTCGAATAATTATCGAAGAATTGATCACGACTATTGTCCAATAGTCTGAGACGAATCAATGCAGTGCAATAAGACACATAGAATACGCGTTGAGCAATAATAGAATGAATTTTGGAATACAGTTTGGACGAAATATTCTGGTGAAATTGGTACAATCGGAAATTGTCTAACAATCGTGAAAACATATAGAACAATATTTTTCACGAAAATTGTATGGTTAAACTTTGGTGAAATTGTGATTACGAAAAATTGATTAATGAAATAGCAACACTAGGCAGTATATTTTCCGGGTATTTTCATTGTTTATGACCTCCTTCGTTGTTATTGACGACATGCTTACTTCGTACAAGTGACATCGTATAACATACAAATAATTGCAGTTCATGATAAGGAAAAGAGTTTACTGATCGACACTTCACACTTCTTAATTTAAAAATCAGCAAATTTTCAAGATAGGAGCAAATTGTGCAAAAAGAAGATCCAATTTAAACACATGTTCTATTATTTGCGTCAAATTATTCGCTCAAAATAAATATTTATGTTATCAAATTAATCAATTCTCTAATTTCCATATATATGAATTCCAGCGTACGATTCACATTAATATTGTCAAAATATAATACAAGGGATTTTTGTAAATCTAAATTCGATTACTTGGCCAAACAATGAAATAGTAAACAATTAGAAATTAGTGATCATAATATTAAGAGTTATTATTATGTCAAAAAGAATGATTGGCATATATCAACGGAATTTCACGGATTATATTTTGGCGCGACAAATTCATAATATATTGCCTACTTCCTCGTGAAATATAGAAAATATTTATTTATGGCAGAAAAAGGTGCAAAAGTTGATCTAAATTTTATTTAGATTACAATTATATGAAACTAGATAGATTTGTAGAATTATTCAAACAATGGGCATTCAAATATTCATTAATTTATATACATTCAATATACATGTATATATAAATAAATATTACATAATCATACACAAATATTAATCTTACCGCAGCTAAATTCTTACTTCTGGTGTGTTAAAAAAATTTTATGGTCCATAATTTTATTCGGCACTACATATTGCTTTGCTTTTTCATGCGATCTAAAAACAGTATAATAGTACAAACTTTCGATATAGAAATTTTCAGGATAAAAAGAGAAAGAAAAAAAACATATGTAATTCTAGTCCTAATAAAGAAGTTCTTATGTCAATATAATTTTTGCAAGTAGTAAGCTTTTATCGGCATAGAAGTTCCACAAAAAATAATAATAAAAAACAGATTTTTCACCCGTTAACAGTGTTTGACTACCTAAACAATGTTTCAATATGTTGTTTTGGGCAAATGAGAGATGAAATGCATTAAAACGAAACAAAAATAAAATAAACCCTGTAAAAACTTGACAAACTTTAATAATAGTAAAATTGATTTGTTGCTTGATAAGTTTGATTCATCACGATAGAACGCTATTGTAGTAATAGAAGTATTTCATTATTTACAAGAATATCTGGTAATTATTGAATTTACAAGGACAATATTCCGCTATAAAATTTGCAACATAATTTTTAACATTCATTTTTAGTGTAATAGTCCGAAATTATATAAGATTATATAAATCTGGACAAAACTAAAAATATTTGACTTATACATAGCATTGAAATTAATATTCGAAAATTATATATACTTCGATGCAGATTGTAATCAATAATTAAAATTTCTATGTCGAAATATTATAAAGACAAATTATATTAGTAAATTATATTATATTTCAGGATACAGAGAGAGATAGGGAGAGAGTGAGAGAGGGAGAGAGAGAGAGAGAGAGAGAGAGAGAGAAAGTGAAAGAGTGTGTGAATGAATGAAAGACGAAGAGAGAAAACTGTTTTTCACTTATGAGCATTTGGTCAAGAAGATGTGAAGATGAGTATCATCAGTTTTCCATTCATCATCTTTATACTGGAAGTAAAAGCATATTGGTTATTAGCACACGAAAAACCTGCATGAACACTGCATTGATTCAGTCGCTAAATGTACATTTATAAATACGCAAAACCGGTCTTTTAAATGAGACTTCATGTACATCAAAACTGTTTTTGTATTTCGGACTTTATTGAGAGAAAATACCGATTTTAAAACGTCGCAGTTTAGTATCGTTTTTTATTCAGTCTATATCATATCCAATTGAGCCGATTAAATTTTAAGAATACATTCTAAAGAAAAGATTTGCTTGTCAAGCAAAGCACCTTTCACGACCATTGAAAAAATACACTCTGTTTTGGGTTTAGAAATTTACCGTACTATAACAGTAAAAAAACTACCTGTTGTCATATTAGAATAACATGCACCTTTTCAAAATTCGTTACGATACTTTTCTGAAATAGGTTACAGTGTGTGAAAAAAGATGTGCTATATATATATATATATATATACACATAAATATAATTTCTTGAAGTAGATACGAATTGATTCACTTTTCACAGTCTGTCACTGACCAAATTATTTGATTTTATTTTTACATCGTTGAATTCGTATTACATATTACTTAATCAATTTTATATTCTTTATCCTCCCTTAAACTGTTACTGTACCGTATTAATTTGTGAATCGTGTTACAATTAACGGTGTTACATAAGCCGGTAACATTTCATTGAGTAAAATTATTACGAGGAATTATATGTTGTACTTAAAACGATGTGACTTTGCAACAGAACAATTATGGCGATACAACAAGTAATCCAATAGTGATCGTAATTTGTCTTATATAGTCCATAGATGGTTCTTTTGGTAGTACAAAACCCTGCCATCTTAAATGGCATGTTTCAAAGGAGAGAAAAAAATAGAAAAATGTTGTATACCATTTGTTTATCTCGAGCTGCGTTTATAAAGAAAGAAAGGATTCTTCGAAATTGTCTTGTTCTTACGCGGCACTTACAATTGATTTGTCCTGTCTCGGAAGAGACTATCGAAAGAAAAGAAAAAGATAGAAACGGCAGATTCCCAAGAAAAAACAATATAGAAAATGATAAAAGAGAAGATCAACAAACTGCGAATGAAGTTGAGTAAAATTAAATTTAATTTACGCATACACATTTACGAAAAGCTATTTATTACAATATCAAAAAACAGATTAATATATTAATTATTATATCACGCAGCAGTAGAAACAGATTATTGGTATCCTCTAGTGTTATGTCATACAAAATTGTACCGTTGGATGAAAGAAACTGTAGCATTTTCTTATCAAAATGTCTCTCTCAACATGTCAATATGCGAATCAGAATTAATGGTCAGAATTGTGATCTATCTAGATGGCTTAAAATTAATTTTGAGATTTTCCACGAAACACTTGCCAAATTTCGTGATACATTTTCAAATTGATCGTATCGGTTCTGCAATTTCTTCGAATACAAATGATTTTTCTTGACTGCTTCTTGACAAGCAGAGAAAATATGCCGGATCTTGCAGAAAAATTGCGACCTATCTAGAAGATATTACAAATCAAATATCCCTTCAGATCAAATCTCAAGAAGACGATATTAAAGCGTAAATTATCGCTTCATTGTCAGTTTCATGGCAGAGTGACAAAATCAATGGATAAGCTGACCGTCACAATTTCATAGTTTATCGAATTCGACGATATGACGATGATAATTTTCTACGGCCAGCATGACAAAAGGATCGATCCCGGTCGTTGAATTCCATCGAGATAACTAACGATCTCAGTTAACGTCAAACACCACGTCACATACTCGATCACGATCGTTAGCGGAAGAAAAGGATATCAAAACGCAAAGCAGACTCTGGTAACAAAGAACCACGTCGGCATTGTCGGGATTCAGTGAGCCACAATAAGAATCTCGCAGGCTTAAACTCAGCAGGCACTCCCTCGTTTACTCCCTCCACATCCATACATACGCAAATATATTCGTCACTCCCTTATATGTTCCTCTTTCGTATTTGGTGATCTATGCGTTCCCAGAGAGAAGAAGCTGAAGGGACCAGCTGACCAACCAACCAATCGACCATTCAAGTCTCACGGTTCAGCATCTTTGCATTAACGGTTCAATAGCACGTAGACCTCTTTGTCTTCTCTTGTGTGGCCACGCTTCTCCTCTGCGATTCACGCTTTGCCCTCTTTGCTCTCCGGTCTTTCCGGGGCCGGTTGTTCCGCTGCAAATATAGAGAATTGATTACAGCTTTCATTCTCCCAATATCGCACTTTCTGCATTTTTTCTTCTTCCCCTTTCTTTCCAAAGTGCGAGCATAATTGATCCATTTTCACCAGTATTGTCTCGACGACGAATCACGCGTAGAACTTTCATTCAGATCACAGGCTGTTACCAGCTGCTCGGAATTACAACGTATTATCGAAGAGTTAACGATATAAATATGTGTCGCGAATATCGTGAGTAATCTCTCTGCAGAAATTGCCATACGAACGGTACGACGTGCTGCAACATTTGAAAAAAAAAAAATATGGGAAAAAATATTACGGTTATAAGACATAAATAGAATGTGTGCGTGCGTTACGATGTTTCTTAGCTATTTCCGCAAAAAACTTTGGACCCGGTATAAATATCCAGTTTTGAAATCACTATTTTATTACTTCAGCTTTGAAAAGTCGCAGCGTTCATTTTTCAAGAATATGCAGCGTTATTGACAAATGTTCTCTCAACGTGGATACTAAATAAATCAAGATTGTTCTATGATAATCAAAACTTTCAATGTGTGAACGCAAAGTGCTATATAACTTTTCAGTTACAAAAACTTTTCAATTACTAAAAAACGAAACTTTTCTGACTGTGATAGCAATATTGTTCGAATGAATCGACAACCTACTTACCGAATAAGTCAAAGATTTTTGCATGATAACGTGCATCAGGGAACAAAATAAGCTTCATCATACACAAGATAAGCAAATGTGCGTGACTATCAAAAGTGATATCTTACTGGCAATATAAGCTGTGGAAATATAAGTTGCGTCTTTGTTCAAAATTGCTGATTAGATAATTATATTTACGAAAGCATCGAGAGATGAAGAATTAAAGTTGAATTATGTGCCTTTTACATTTGCAAAACTATTTTTGAAATGCTTCAATTTCCTCAGAAATTCGTCTTTTACAATGATAGATTTGTAAAATTTATTTATATATAACGGACAGTATAATAATATGCATAATTGTCCATTTCCATAAAAATAAAGTTTTCTCGTAGAAACATACAGTGCTTTGAGAAACATTTGAGAAATATAGACAAGTGCCGTATTTTGACAGAAAAAATATACGCATATTACGCAGAAAAAAATATTAAACATCTTATTGTTAATACATTATTTTGCACGCAATATACAAAGTAGCACATAGTTAAAAGGCGGATGAAAAGCTTCAAGAAAAAAATATAGAGAGAAATCTTTGAGTTGAAAACAGTTTATCTGGAGATAAAAGCATCTACTTGTTAATATAGAAATTTATATAGCAATAATAATTAAAAATGATAACGTAGCAGATATTCAAGTGAATAAATATATGAAACCCATGAAAGTTGTCCGTAATATCTTGAATTTAAAGCACTGTATTTAAAATATATTATATACATATATGTATAATATTTATGAAGTGTCCTGATAATAAGCAACTGGTATAAAGCATATATGTAATGTAACTGGTAGAAAAGAATTAATAAGAAGTTTCAAACATAATAGAAAACTTCAAAATGGAATACTTTATGTACCGCCTAAAAATCAGAGATAATTACATCGGCATAACTTCTGTCACGTTAAAAATTAGAAAAAATGAAACCAGAATTCAGCTACAAATTAAAATACATTTGATCGATAATTAATCACAAACAATGAAAATGAAATGGAATATTGCACTATAACACTATAAAACTGTGTGAGTGAGATCGTTAAAAATGACATTTATCAGATATCTATCAATACTGATCTTCAGTCTGGTTCAAAATTGTTATAATAATAAATAGAAAAGAGAATGTGTTTAAACAAAAGTGTTATAACTAAAGATGTTTAAAATGCCGTATAAAATGGCATAAATTTAATATTCTTCTCGAATTTTCGACATTGGGATATTTTTTCAGTATCACATACACAAATACACACACACACACACACACACACACACACACACACACACACACACACACACACAGAGCAAACAATATAAATTTACAATGAATTATCGTGAGTTATCTTCTGATTCAGACGAAAAGACGCATGCTGCACAAAAGTACTTTTGTTCAAAAGTGGGTGTTGGATCTAAAATACTACCAGATCGTCGTCGTCGTCGTCGTCGTCGTAACATCATTGTAACTTCATACGCTCATACCGATCGAAATTCTTTGCTTAAGAAAAATCGTCGCAAGACAAGACACGAAACGCTTACCAATTCCGTTCCGTGTACGATGAAAGACAAAAAAGTATGCTGGATCTCTTTATCCACAACAAGAATTACGTACTTTCCTCTTTCCACTTTCGATAACTCGAAAATAAACATCCGCGGCTGCATCGTATGCACGTCCCCCCCTCCCCAGCTCGCGCTTCCTCCAGAGACTAGAAGATATTGTTGTTGACGGAGTTGTTGAAAAAAAGAGCACACCTGGTAGAGAATTATAGATTAGATTAGTTTCAACAATTAGTTTTAACAAGTTTGAAAAAAACACGAACAACCGGCCCTTAGTGTGTCTTTTCGTAGCTAACGCTCACACCCTTCCAGGTCTCACTACTTGGACGGCCCAGGACAACGAGGCAGCAGCAGCAGCGAATCAAGATCAACGGAGGCATCAATCAGTCGATGGGATGGCACAGGAGGTTGAAAAAGCAACGGGTGCAGCCGGAGTCCACCCTCAAGCGGAAGCCAACTTATTCTACCCGAGGAATCGGAAACAAACAAGAACTGAAACGGACACGAAGGACGACAAAAGAAGTATCTTCAGGGCGACCTCGTTCCTCGTGGTGATCATCGTGATGGATCATCGTGACGATCAGGAGCGACGGTCGCACGACTCTACATTCATTTAATTAATCTACTTGCAGAATTTCGCATCTATCGTAACTTGTCGTACTTTGGGATTTTTCGTTAAATTTATCGCAATTGTTATCACTCCATTTTTCATTGGATTTACGAAAGTTATTGCACACAAGAGACGAAAACGAGGCTTTCACGTGTTTACCCGGCCAGCCTGGAACGATAATTATTATTTTATCTTGCATATTGGCGAGAGGAGAGCACCTTCGTAGCATCATCGAAGCACTTCTGAAGCACTTCTGCGCTTCGACTTTCCTTTGAGGACCTTTTGACAATCAATCTCGAGAGCGGCGCCACTTTGGATAAAGCGAATTACCTTCCGCCTCGAGAGAGTTGCACGTTCGACGCTTCAAACGCGGACAGTCGAACACCGATTGTCACCGATCATTGGACCTTCTAAGAATGTGACATTCACTCACAGCACTCTTCAAAAAAGGAAAAATTTCACGTGAAAGCTGCACCCGTTACATTACTCGTCGGACCGAAGCAAAGATCTTTTGCAGCAGAGAAACCGAACATTCGCAACACGAAATCGTCAAAAGAGCGGCGTCTCCTGGAATATACTCCTGGAATAGTCCTGGAAACATTTATTTTTTAGCACGCCACTCTGATCGACCAAAGATTTCTACATGATAACAACGCTATAGGAAAATGAGGATTTCTTGAGATTGTTGTGAAAGCAAAAGAAAAATCACCGTGGAAACACCACGAAATCATGGTCGCGTTTTACGCGTGTCATCATTCATCTCCGGATACGCAGTCACTTCGAAAGAGAAAAAAACAATCATTGGCACGCAGGCAACATTGGCATGCACATTTCCCGAACGGCTCGGGCCCCGCCTCGCTCGGAATTGGATCAAAGAGGACGAAACGTCTCCCCTCGGAAAGATATCACACCAAGGGATGGGCCCTCTCTTGGGCTAACCCTCCTTTGAGAGTTTGTACCGTCACAAATGCAACTGCCTTCGCAGATGGAATAATTTTGCAAGACACTGTCGAACGCGGAAGCGCGCGCGGTTTTTTCAATACTTTATTACTGATTTACAGAAAGGCTCCGCGAATTATCGTTCCCTCGAGAGGAATCATCTTTCGTTACGCTTTACCGCGCTGCGA
Organism: Dinoponera quadriceps; assembly: GCF_001313825.1. Taxonomy (NCBI): domain Eukaryota; kingdom Metazoa; phylum Arthropoda; class Insecta; order Hymenoptera; family Formicidae; genus Dinoponera; species Dinoponera quadriceps. The sequence goes on from NW_014555716.1 coordinate 16,103, forward strand.
TGACCAAAGAAGCACACACGGCTCCAAATCTGTTCACGATGAATCCTTCGTAATTACTTGACTTGAATGCATAGCAATTTCCACGTGGGACAGCACTTCCCCCTAATGAGCATCCGAATTATTTTGTGACCCAAAGGCGACGATTGTTCGACACGCTCGTCGATAAAAGTAAAAGGCATACCACCAGTACTACACACGACTTCAGCGGCTATCAGAAACGCAAAGATGAAAAACACAAACAGTATTACGCAACAGTGTGTTTCGCACGAACTGCAGCGAAAACAAGGAAAAACCGACTCTCCTGGAACTCAACCTGGCGACACACTATTGAAGGCGCTGTCGATCGGAATTTGTTAGTTATTTCGGATCGACGAGTTACCACACCGTCAACTCTCTCGTAATAATAATTTCGTATTGATTAGTACACAACAACTAGTCGAAAGCACAACGGAAAAGTTCGAAAACATCACAGAAGTAGTTCACACAAGAATTTACGCAAAATCGAAGATAATAGAAATAAATGCTCACAAAGATTGATACTTAAAACGGACGTCGTGCCGACATCACACACTCGATTCAATTCACGATGCTCGTCATTATACTTTACATTGAGCGAAAAACAACACACGCGGAGTCCTTTTTGGTCCAATACAAAGAGATTTTGGGAACAGTCCGAAATTGAACGAAACTCTCTCTCTCTCTCTCTCTCTCTCTCTCTCTCTCTCTCTCCCTGAATTTCGAATTTACTAATAAATAAACTTTCATCAAGTCGACGTTTCCCACAACGTTAATATTTTTCGAGCATGAGGCTCTGCAGCGGCGTAAACAAGAGTTTCTCCGAGTTAATCCGAAATTACAATCAATGCACGACAAAAGAAACTGCTGCATGAACACAAAAAGGAATTAGGACAAAACACCGGGAGTCAAAAATGCGATTCATGCGAAATGAAAATCCACTTACTCGAGACAAAACTCTCTCTCTCTCTCGAACATGAATTTACGATTAACTGTTCACGGCTACAAATTCGACATCGTACGAAGACTCTAAATCGTAGGGAGATTCCAAATCCACACGAAGAACAGAAATTACCAAAAACATCATGCTGGATGATTCGGACTATGAATCTTAGGACAAAAATCACTATCGCGAATCTAGTACCCGACTGTGCAAGAATCCTTAACGAGCTGAAGAGCTGAAGAAAAACTTTATCTAATCGACAACGATCATTGATTTTTTCCCATTTAGCAAAGAAGAGCTCTACGACGATCGATCAAGAATCAAGAAAGACGACGTCAAGCGACGACAGGTCGTTTCTCTCCGAAATCCGTTGGAAAGACCTATTCAGACCTTCAGAAGATATCGCAGACAAGACACGCGATGAAATCATCGGGCACTAAATCAACGAGCGAAACAACGCACAGCCGAGTCGCCGAATCACGGACAATAGACGTCGTGGGACCATCATCAAAAAGTAATATATTTTGTTTTAATTTGCATGATTCTTCTAAATTTAAGTTCTTTTAGAGATAAATCGATCGACCTTATCTATAATATTAACTTTATCTATTTTTAATATTATAACTCAGAAAGAAAAGAAAAGAAAAAAAAACGCGAATAATTTATAGCGTCACAAAAAGATAAAGTCGATTATTACGATTCTCTATTTTTGGTCTATTTAACATACGACCGTTACTAAACTAAATGTAGTCAACGATCTTTGATGCGATTCTTAGATTGTATCTTAGGTTTAATATTCTTTTTATTTATTTAATTCATTTTTTTTCGTTAGTTTTATTTCTTTCGATTTTATTGGTCTGCGTGAGATTGTCGTCTCAGTATTTAAATATAAAGCATTCTGTTTGCGTATACCGCAAAATTTATATATGTGAATTATATATCCATAGTCTATTCACACGCTTTTATCGTATCATCATTGTTATCACAACGTTTGTATATGCACATTGAGATTCTATAATTCTTACAATTTAAAAACATTTCAAATAGAAAACATTGTACTTTGTTAAGAACGTAACTGTATTAGAAATCGTAAAGATTTACTTGATGACATTGATTATTCACTGATTTGATGCTATGATTTACTATCATAGTATCCTCTCACATTTCATTTTATATTTAGTCATTACAACAATTTGAAACGTTTATAAGTGCAAATTTTTGTTCGCTTTCCAAATATTATTATACATATTATACATATTTATACACATTACGTCTTTATATGCATATTAATCTACTACTAATTTTCGTTCATTGTGTTAAAGGAATATCATTTGCATATCAATAATTTCACGGCTGACCAAATATTTATTTTGTTTTTACATTTATTTCCTTTGTGTTTTTCCATATTTCTTTAAATTTTTCAGTTCCATTTTTTACCAAAAAAGAATAGAATGTAAAAATAAAAAAAAAGGAGAAGCAAAAATGTTGATGTGAAATATGACACGTCTTACGAAAATATATGCCTTGAAAATAATATTATATACTTTTTTAATCTGAAATCGTGACATTTGAGATATGTTGATGTGACACAAAGTACAAATCCCTGTTTGTCAATTGTTCGCAACTATATGGAGATGCTGGAAGGATTAGAAGGAGTTTGTCTTGCAAAATTGTGTGTACGGTAAAAATGATTACATATTAAAAATATAATTGCGTCATTTTGCGAGACCAGTCGTTCCTTCCGGGATCTGCGTATTTTGTTTCATCGGCTATCATTAAAATTATCTTATTTCTATGTGGCTAGTGTTAATAAAGTCACAGAGAAATAACATGTATATAGACTGAAAGAAAAACGTCTGGAAAATTCGTTTCATCGATGACAGACGTAGAACGTGGTTTATATTACGTATGTACATACACGACGTCGTAAATATCCATATTTGGGACCGCGACGTACTTATTAAAGGCATTCGAAGATAATCCACTTATTAGTTTGAGAAATTTTCTGCGCTTTTATTTAGCAATTAAGTACGTATGCGTCGAACTATCAGAAATGACATTTGACCTGATGACAGGATAAACATGTTTTTAAAATATATGTGCATATGAAACCCGCAAAAAATAAGCAGCATGTACGATGTTGTTTTGCTCACTTGCTTACAATCTCTTGCAATTGCGTAAATGATGAATTACAACGATTGCTCGAGGCGATGATTAGTAGAAACACAGAAACAAGTAATATAACTCGAAATTGCGTAGCAAATTGTCTCTACGCAATCGCGTAAAATGGAAGACAACATAGGAGAAGGAAGATAAATACCACATATTTCTAGTTTCGAAAAAGGAGAAATAAAAACGGCCGTATTGCAAAGTGCCTAAACCTTTATAATATATATATATATATATACATCGAAGGAAGCCATTTTATGGAAAACCAGGTGATGAGAAATGTACTTGTCACGAGTAAATCTCAAGAGTAACAAAATCGGTGGGTAGATCCCGGTAAACCGACGACGGGACGTAATCTCCATGGTAAGAAAATTTTGCTTCTTCGCATCTTTGTTGGGATATGCTCACAAGTATGCTTAGCAATGAGCTACTCTGAAGTCAGAAACTGTGTGTGATTTCCGCGGATATCGTATTGCAATGCTATATTCAATCTGATGAATAATGAATTGGAGAAGGAGGAATGATGAAAGGCTGGTGAAATGATTTCCATGGGGCAATGCCATACTTCAGATCGCTCGATCGAGCAAGGATGTATGTAACTGGCACTTGACTAGGATATTTTCATCCTATGGTAAATGTAACACGCCTTGGAAAAGTCGAACTTTCGAGCAGTTGGGAATATCCGAAAATGATTTGATGACGCTCGCATCTATACCTTCGCCAACAGAATTTGTAAGGTGCCAGAGTCAGCTCAATGTCAGAGAACACAATAACACGGCGATTATTGCGACGATTGGATTGATTTCTTTTTTTTTAATAAATGTTTTAATTTTTTTTTAATAAATGTCGAGTTTGGAGCAGAAAAGTGGATTATTTTCGAGTATTCCTAATATGTCTGTGACTCGATGAACAGTAATTTGCGCTAGCATTTATGACGTCGTGTAAATAGTACAGTTAATATTATAATTATATATCACAGACATACTTTACATCTAAGTATTTTTTTCATTTCTGTGCTGATATATTCGGCTAAATTGCATTCGGTAAAAAGAAGACGAATATTTCAGCGAATGAATGAACGTACTTATTAATAAGAATAAATTACAAACATTGCGTAAGATTTATCATGAAGATTAACAGTTGTAAATCTTATCTTTTCCAATTAATAGAAAGCTCTTTTCTAATCTACACAAAATATTACGATTGTTCGTGCTTTTTTTTTTTTTTATATGCGATAGATTATCCGTTAATATATCTATTGTCAAACTCGACATTTTTGGTATAAAAGTTATGAAATTATCTGATTATTATTCATTTGTAGTTCGTATCTTTATTCTATAAGTATACGCGTCACATGAAAACATCAAGGGAGTAAATATAATAACGTGCGGGATATAATAACCAAATTAGCGTAAGTAGATAGGTAGAGTCACATATTGATTTTCGTAAGCACTTAATCTTATAGTAAGCGAAACAACGTATACGATGTAAGGCAACATAAGCGACATTAATTATTTATTTCGCAGAATTATCCACTTTGAAGTGTCATGATTAAAAAATCTAGGGTAGAGGAATATCTAGCTTCGTAGGAAGAAAATCATTCATGTTAATTACCCGAATGGCTGACTTTCATTGTTTCATTCCACCGGAAGTGCGTAACATGGATGATTTGTACTTTGCCTGTAGTAACGATTAAAATATTAAGTTTTAAGCTGTCTTAAATACAACAAAATCCGAACGTAAGTGTTCCACACACATCTCGAAAAAAGAGGCACTTTACATACTCCGCGAAACTTTAATTAACTTTACCGGGAATATAATATAAACGTATTATGCTGCTTTTGAATGCTTCTCAAATGTTACTTATCTGTTCGGAATGTTATTGTTTCCGTTGTTCATGTTTGTGTCGAATTTTACGCCACTGACCAGCCACTTTGATGGACGCGTCGCGACATTATTCCATTTTTCACGTTGAATTTCTGTTTGGCATGTTACCCAATCTGCATTTCTGTTGCTGTTACGCTATCGAACGTTATGTAGAGGTGATTGTTACATTTCGTTTTCTTTAATATCTGTTTAAATCTGTTACGTTATCATATCGCATGTTTACCGAAACCTATTTCGGATGTTCCAATTCGATTGAAAGTTATGTTTAAAACTATTGTTAAATCCTTTGTTGATTGTACTGTTAATACTTTGTGCGTGTTATATCAATCACCAATAAAACTGTTGTCAAATATCTTGTATTCGAAAACCTATTTCACTTATATACAGAAAAAAACATTCAATATTCCATGTGTTACAATAAATTTTTGACAATTTTCTCTCTCTCTCTTTCTCTCTGATCTTGTTATAAAATCTGTCATGACATTACGTTACATTTGTTGAATTTCATTTTGATCACTTTACACGAGAATATTTCATGTTGGAAGCCATATCCGGGAGTTTCAATAGTTTTATCGGAGAAAACCGTTGAGAATAGATTACTGTATATATTTCCAATACATATATAAATTAAACAGATCTACAGAAAATGATCTCTTCCGTCGTATTTCATATATTATTTAAGTTTTGAGTTTGGCCTTCTTCTTCAAGAGCGTAAATATTTTCTGAAATCGAATTCAAATTTGCGTATTACTTTGAATTTATGTACATTGCACATATTCTGATTGTACAGAGTGTATCGCTTTAATGAATTGGCCCAATTATGACGGTTGTTCCTAATTAAAAATAAAAGTTTTAATCCAAAGTTGTTTAGTTTCAAGACACTTTTGACTTGGGATCGTTCAAGATTCAAGGTCAGAATAAGGCATAATCTTATGTGTCTCCCTTGGAACTAAACAACTTATTTGAAAATATTCTTTCTAAAATGAGAAATAACTTAAATAATTAGGCTAATATATTGCCCACATTACATCTTGCAGCTATCATTACTGTTAAAAAACATGCAAGCTGAAATGTGTATTCTGTATTTAATGTTGAACACCTTCGACAGTCGAATTATTAGTTTGTCTGCCTTAGACATATTATTGCAATCGTTACTTACACGTTATTAATATCATTTTACTTACCTCCAATCCTATGTTTGTTCACTCCTTATTATTATTTTCCCTATTACTATTTATTATTAATATATTTTATTACAATGTATAGTGCATTTTCAGATTGTTTTATCATTGTTGATAATGTGACGGCAGAGCAGTTAATCAAATCAATTCCAATTGGGCAATTAATAATGTTTATTTCTTTTCTGGCATTTATTCGTGTGACTTTCCATATTGTAAATATACAGTCCCTTTAGCCACGGTAGAAAATATGTTCCAAAAATAGCTGTATGCTTGGATTTCGAGTCAGAGTGTCTCGTACATGTAAAATATATAGTTGATCAAACTTATCTCAAAAAGTGAAATATGAGTGAGAGATACGAGTGTATGTGGGTGGGTGTATGTGTGTGTATGTGTGTGTGTGAGTGCGCGTAATCTGTGACAGAAAATAAAATTTATAACTTTACATATCTGAGCACGAAGATATTAAAGGAGCAAAAATTTAAATATTCCAATCATTAAGAAATTCTATATTTGATTAGTTAACTAATTTTCTTACTACAAATTATGTAATAAAATTATGAATTAAAAAGTAAAAATACTTATTATTGGTTATACTTTATTATTATTTGTTTGCAACATTTAGTCAAGAAACATTTTGTTCCACAGAGAGAACGCAATCACTCGAATCACTTGAAATAAATCACTCTGCATAAAAGTTTATAACATACATTTCATTGTCAGAAACACTTGGCCAGCCGAATTATTACGACGCTTGTATGTAATCGTTATTGTTACTTGGTTTTGTTACATCCTTGAATGTTATTATGCAAAATTATGTTGTTGTTACCGTTGTTATATCTCCGAAAAACCCGTGTGGAAGAGTTGCCTGTTATCGATGTCCGTGTTTCCAGTTCTTATTCAAGAAACTTTATCGTAGAAGCTGTTTTGTTACTGTTTAATTGGCACCAAAAGCAAGCATATATACATACGCCCTTTATCACTGAGTTAAATATGTTGCGATTAGCGAAATACAAATCAGACGATCAATGAAAACGGTAAATGCTTAGTGTGATTTGCGCTAGAGAAATATATGATGCATTCAATAAACTTATAGTATCATTCCGACAGATTATTATATCGTAGATTACACTTCATTTTAATTTACAAACTACTTAATTTTTATTCGTTGGTTTGCGAAATTGATCGCATTTTGGTTTCACCGCAGTGCCTTAGTTACTAGATCTTAATGTACGTATACGTTAATATACTTTAAAATATTATTATTACCATAAAATAGCGGAATAAAAGTAATTTAGTAGCTAAGAATATGTATTATGGAAAAGTACACTAAGTATGTTGTGTTGTCATGACATATGTACAGAAAAAGAGAAAATGTATAAGCATTTTTTATGAATAAACTCTGTTTATAATGTATAAAATGTGTATGTTATTATTTACGTTATTATTTATTTCTTTACACTATTATTTGCCCACACCTTTCGCAAAAACATGCCGTTCGGAATCAGCGTTAAATTGAAGGTCCCATATACGAGGGTTGCTACTTATATTTCTGGCCTAATAATGAAAAAACAAATATTTATGATCGAAATTGGTTTTATTGTTTTTCAAAATATTCTCCATGATGATCAATACACTTTTGCATGCGTTTGAACCAATTTTCGAAGCACTTTTTCCACTCCAATTGAGGTAACTGCAAAACATGCGTTTTGAATGCATCAACCGCTTCTTCGGATGTCGAAAATCGTTGACCACGTAATTTATTTTTGATGTGCGGGAAGAAAAAAAAGTCATTGGGTGCCAAATCAGGGCTATACGGCGGATGACCCATCAATTCGATGTTTTGGCCGGTCAAAAATTCCTTTGTTTGACCCGATGTGTGAGAGCTCGCATTGTCATAATGAAGAATGATTCGCCTCTTCTTCTGTTTTTCTTGAATTTCTCCGATGACTTCTGGCAAACAAATGGTCGTGTACCATTCAGAATTGACCGTCCTACGGTGCTCTAACGCCACTGTCGCCACGTAACCGATAATGCCGAAAAAACAGGCAACTATTTGCTTCGATGTGCTTCTTCCGCGAACAACTTTTGTTGGATTTGACTCGTCTTGGAAGACCCATACAGTCGATTGCTGTTTTGTTTCGAGCTCATATGCATAGATCCATAATTCGTCACCTGTGTAGATGTTATACAAAGCCTTTGATGCACCTTGAACGTATTTTTTCAACATTTCCTTGCACCAATCAACACGAGTTTTCTTTTGAGCGTTTGTCAGATTATGCGGGATCCAACGCGAACAAATTTTTTTTACGGACAAATGTTCATGCAATATCTTATTGATGCTTGTCATACTAATGCCCAAAGATGCCTCAATCTCACGGTATGTCATGACGATCTTGCTTTATCAGTTCACGCACAGCATCGATATTTTCTGGCACAACCGATTTTGGACGACCTTCACGGAATTCGTCCTGGAGTGAACGTCGGCCACGATTGAATTCGTTATACCAGTTTTTTACAGTGCTGTAGGATGGTGCTTTCTCGCTGTATAAAGAATTAAGTTCATCGATGCACTCTTGTCTTGATAATCCATGTCGAAAGTTATGAAAAATAATCGCACGAAAATGTTCACAAGTTAATTCCATTTTTTGCCCGACATGAATTTTTCAATTCACTGTAAACAACACAAACCGCGCTACAATGTGTTCTTATGTTCTTATGTTCAACAATGTCAAGTTTCCAATGACAACGTCAGATGGCGCCTGGCAACACTTATTGCTACCAAGGCCAGAAATATAAATAGCTATCTACGTACCTGTGTAAAAAAAATAAATAATTATATTAAAAAAATATAATTACCTTTTTTAATTCACACACACACACACACACACACACAAAAGTAATACGTGTGTATTTAAAGTTATTATTATCATAAAAATAAACTCTCTGTCTCTTATTAGGTTATCTTCTGTTAATATACTAACGTATTATATGTGTGTAGTTTGCAGACAGTTTTGTATTTTTCACGATTTTCGCGAAGCAGTTACAATCTCAGACACAGCATCCATAACAAATTAGGAAGCTCCAGTAATATCAATATGGGAGAGCGACACTCCCGTTCAATGTTAGAATTTCGACGTTTAGTTCTTGTCGGTAAGTGTGGATAACACAATAACAATTGATCAATAGTAGGTAATTTAAATGTCTGGAAATCGGAAAGTTTCTGGGGATCGGTAAGTTACCAGGGTCGGTAAGTTTCCAAAGATTGGTCAGTTACCATGGTCGATAGCAGGCCGGAGGCAGAGTGAGGTTAAAGGATAACAATTTTTGGATATATTCAAATAAGCATGCAAGATATTTGTACTCTAGTTCGGTAAAACAAAAAATTGCATCATTAACGTTTCATGTAAGATTTTACATCGCGAGAAAAACGTATTCGAAAATTAATGTCATATTTAGGAAATAAGGTTAACCGGCGTAGTAAACAAGGACAATCTGTTATATTCGACACGATAATCTTGTGAAAGCGTGAGAACAATTTTGTATTTTAATCGAAGCAAATATATGACGCATTTATTTAAACGATAATACACTTGGCCATGTCAAAATGCTGCACGATGCCGCTTTACATCTAATGTTAGGAAACAATACAAACATTAATCGCTTTTCCTCAACTGCTAGCGCGTTGAACTTCACGTATTTTTAGGTTATGGTAAAGATTGTTTTCCAGGAAGAGACGAAAGTGCGTTCGGTGAGCGCGCCATCAGGGTTGCGTTCCAGAATTCCACTCTAATGGTTTTCGCAGGTCAGTGTGATGCGCGACATGATATCCAATAAGTGTATTGCTTTTCCAGAAGAGCTGCACGCTCATTGGATATCGCGTGTCGCATATCGCATACTGGCTGCGAGAGTCGCAGTGAACAATAAAATGGAATAGTTGCGTCTAGAAAACGTGACAGTCGGACAACAGTTGAAAAATTCGCCGATAGAATTGATCTAAATTTAAGGATCTAACAGTAAGGACCAATAATTACTTACCGCTCGCTGATAGGTTGTGTTTTCTGAACGCAGCCAATGACAGAGCGCGTGAGTGTCCAAGTGAACGAAAGCCAGATGTCTCTCTTTCAGCTAGCGCGATATTCAAAAAAGAGTGTAAAGCTCTTTTAAAAAGCAGTACATGGTAATGAATACCGAGAATCGCGTGTCGTGCGTCGTGTCGTGCATCGCGCTAGCTGTGTGAGCTATTAGACTTAAGAATATGCAGCAGCTGATTGCTTGGGTTGCTTGTACGACAATAGGTTTGTACATTTCATCTAAATTGTTATATAATTAAATGCTATTAAGTCCGGTTACACATCAATATTACTTTGTCTTGAAGCGGAACTTAAAGCTTTAAAATAGTATGGTGCCTGAAATAAGTCAGAGCCAAAACAAATGCGGCATATAAAGTTTTTTCATTTGCGCTTATCTAAGATTTCACTTAAAGCCAAAATAAGGTTGCTCGCAACTGGAAACCTTAAATGAATGAGTGATCATGAGTGTTTGCGACAGGCAATCTGATCTCTGATCTGACCGAGCAGCGATGCTCAATTGATTCGTTTCGAAAAATCCCCTAAACTAAATCCCCTAATCAGAAGATTCAAAATTGACTTAATTGGATTAGACGAAATATTCTAATATTCAAGTTGTTTTCGAAAAAAAATATCATTTTAATCGACTTAAAAATATATTAATATGACAAAGACAGCTACCGTGAATCAGATTAGTTAAGGGTACTTTTTGAAACGAATCAATTGCATATCATTGCTCGAATTAGAGAACCAATTTCTTGTCATAAACACACGATGTGCCTTCAAAACGCAAAATAATATTCTGTCAAATGAATCCGCTTCCAACCATCGTCATCTTGCTCGTATAAATCTACCATCGTAATACTATCATCATAGTACAGACAGCCGTAATAATCAACGACTGAATGTTCTTACGGCTAAGTTCGTCTTCTATTATTTCGTACAGAAAATATTATTTTATTTTTATTGCTTATTATAATTACATGCCGAAAAAAGTGTAGAAACGATGCTTTTAGCACGAAAGTGTGTAAGACGAATTCAGCCATAAGCCGCTGATTATTGCGGCTGCCTGTACAATAATAGGTTGCATTTCTCGCTTAAATTGACATATATACAGAGTGTCTCCAACTAATCTCGATTCCCGAATAATTCCCAAATAAGTCGTGTATTATTTTGCAAAATTCGCAATAATTAGTGAATAATTAATTATTTTGTCTGAACTAATGAACGTACGGGAAAGGGTAGACCGGACATTGCATAAAATAGCTTCCCAGACAGCACAATGTCCAAAATGGGACATGAGACGTCTTTTAGACGCTTAAAAACATTTGAAGACGTCTTATATTATGACATCTTAAACACGACTTCAAGACGTTTAAAAGACGTCTCATGTCCCAATTTTGGACATTTGTGCTGTCTGCGTTATTTCTGAAGATTTTCTAGCAACGATGACTTATCTGCTTTATCCATTTTACTTGCACACTACGAGAGCTGAAATTCTCAGGGAGAAATGATTCGTCGAAGTGACGTCAGATCGAAGTAATTTTTATCGTTTTTGACCTTGACTTGATATACATTTATTGCTGGGATGATTGCATTCATCCCGGATATATATATATATATATATATATATATATATATATCCCGAATGGACGTCGACTTAACGTCAATGTGATGAATCATTTCTCGCTAGGAAATATTTTATGTATATATTCTTTAAACTTCTTTTTGTTAATGTCTTTTTAATAAACAATGAGCACCGGTTGAAACTGTTTAAAAGTTACGACAATGTCATTGACAACATATGTCAAGGTTGAAATGAAAAAAGCTAGGTCCATTCAAGAAAATAATTATCCTGAATTGTTCTATAGCCAAATATATTGCAAAGGTCATCGCGACAAGTATTGTATCATTCCAGAGAAATAAACGTATAATTTAATTAATCGAACTTTTATTTGTTTTTTCAGCGTTGGGTTTGATCACTTTCTCCATCCTGCACAATATATATTCGTCGCCGCAGAATAACTCTTCTGGTAATCAATCGTCGCAGAATACGGAAATTTATCTTGCAAGAATCAATAAACGTCCCAGTAATTGAACGTGTCCCAATGATTGAAACATTAATAATATATATGTGTTCATAAATGCTCAATAAATGCAACAAAATCTCGAAGTAACTAAACATTTCTTTTCATTTATTATATCGCTCTGTATATTAAGAAACATCTTAATAAAGAAGAACATGTCACATTTTAATCATTGGGACACCTATGTTCGATCATTGGAACGTTTATCTTATACAGTGTTTTTCAGAGGTTTTATTTTAAACTTCGCTCAATTTTTAATCTATTAGAGATAGAACTGTCATTCCTTAACAGGTGACAAGTAAAAAGTATACGATCGACGAAAGTGGAATTTTCGTATTCTCACAATTTCCGTACGTTGCTGAGAAGTATAACGTTCCATTTCCGTTAACCGTATACTTTTCACTTGTCAGCTATTAAAAATTGACCCTTCTATCCTTAATAAGTAAAATGTGGCGCGAAATTTAAAATAAAACCTTTTAATGAACAATCCTGTATCAGAAATGCAGACGACGGAACCGTTCGTTATGATACCGGCGACTCAACTAAATCATCGTCCTACTGAATCAAAAATGAAACCTACTAAAGTAAGAACATAAAACCAGTTCTCTAAAATCCTCTCAATAGAGAGCGGGGTGCGGGAAAGGTACTGCGGGCGCGGGGGCTGACGCGGGAGAGGGGAAACTTTATGGTCGGGAACAGCAATCCTATTGACCAGTTAACGAGCTCTCTGTATACGAATCGACTTTTTATTGAAAGGATCGATTTGCGCCAGAAATGAAAAAATTATCGATTAAAGTATAATCGATTTTTGTCAGAAAAAAATTGATTTCCAGAAAGTTCGAGCATCAATAAAAATATAACTATCACACTGCAAATGAATTATACCGTTTAGATCAAACCACTATTCTAAACATGTACTCTGACAACGAAAATTTATCATATTCAATTGATCAGCTGATCAATAAAAAAACACGTTGATTGGCTGGAACTAACTCCTCTCCTCCTCCCAGGGATAAAAGAGCATATAAGGGCAACCAATATCCAAGAGCGCTCAGTATCAGAGCTCTAAGACCTGATGATGCAAACTGCAGTGTTTGCGAAATGTTGGCAGAACGTTGATTTAAGACGCGGCATACCTTCGGAAGCAACACAAGTGAATTGTACCAATGGCCGCGAAAGCCTCAAGACTATTATAAGAAAATAACTTCAAAACATATATCATAGAAGTATTTTTAATTTAGTAATTGCCTTATATTGTAACAAATGTTAAAATCAAATTATGAAAATACAAGGAGAGGCTATACTAGAGAGAGATTGTATAGAAAAGATGTTACTGAACAATATAATTTTAATGAGGAGGAGAGAATTAATCGTAAAAATTAGATATTAAAGAAAACTATAGTAGTTTAGTTTATAAATTAGTAAATAGTTAATAAAACATATTATTAATAATGATCTGATCACATATATAAATGTAAAATATGCATATTCCGTTCAAATCTATACTTTTACATTTTGATACCTTATATAATTTACAATTATATACATATTATATATACAGTGTATGCGGTATGTTTCGTACATTCGCTCATGTGCAGATAGAAAGAGTTAAACTCATAGAAAAGGTAGACACCATTATATGCAAAATTCGTAATAGTTAACGAGGAATTAATTATTCTGTCTGAGCTAATGAGCACACGAGAAGCGGTAGGTAGGAGCGTATAGAAAGAAAGATGTTTCACACGATATCAGAGTCATAATCGATATTGTTGTTTGCAATTGTATAAGGGTTTCCGTTCAGTTTTATCTGCTTGCCAAATTCCAAGCGTTATTTCAAATCAGTTGTCGAAGAAAGGTTGCGTACACGTTACTCACGTCGATCCGCGGCCCGCACCCGCAGCGCCCGTCCCGCCGCATCCGCCGAGGTAAGACGCGGGCGAGTACATTTTATATCCACGGATGATACTGTTCTTGCAAAGTGCCTCTTCTGATGTTCGATCGCAAATCACGAAAGCTTATTCAGTGTTCAATACACCAGAAATGCAGACGATGTAACCGTTCACCAAAACGATGATTCAATTGAGTCATCATTCTACTAAATCGAAGAAGAAACTCACTACGCCATGTCCGGCAACAACTGACTGTGTCGGCGTCTCCTACGAGACTACAAAATTAATTGATATTTACTTAAATTCAGATACTTCTCAACATCAATCCCAACCCAGTGAAAAATATAACGAATGTGGTCGCAACATTAATGTAACAGATATTAATATATATCGCAACAATGCGACGGAAATATTACCAGGACAATGGTCGTGGCTGGTGGCATTCTATTTCGTGCAATACGACTTTCATTTTAAATGTTTCGGCTCCCTGGTGACGAACAGACATGTTTTAACAGGTTTGTTGAAAAAACCAAAAAGAAGATGTGCCTTAACATGCTTAACACCTTATTAAAAAAACACCTTCTTCTTCTTTCATATTCATTTATTTTGTTTTAAAAAACACCGCCACAACTGAAACGCCTCTAAGACCCATATTAAGAATCGGATCTCGTATCAAAGACCGTCTTGAATTATCCTCAGATGCTGTACGACCCATTTTATTGGTTCCGAAATATCTGAAGATGAACTTGAAACGATTTTGAATATAAGCCCCAACTATTAACACAGGCCTGAAACATTAATACTATATGATTAATATTATATGTATTCATAAACTCTGTTTGTCGAATCTTTTAGATACAATTGTTCCCATCAGATATTTTTAAACTTATAAATTTCTTTTAGTAAATGATACGGCATTAAATTACATGTAATATATATTTATGTATGCATATTAACATTATTTATCCTACATCCCTCTTACTCCTCCCGCCTGTCCCTACAGTATTGTACATGGAAAAAAATATGTATTCACTTTTTTTTATAGTGGCGCATTGTTTTAAAAACTCTGAGCAACGAAGTCAGAATATACCTGCTAGCGCAATGTTAGCGTGTTTGGGTCAACACGATGGGAAAGATATGGGATCGACATGTCGAGAGCTCGAGAGCTATAAGGTTCATCCCGACTATAAGCACCAGCTGAGTGGTGACTCTGACCTGGCTATTGTGGTTCTACGGACTTTTGTCGAATACAGTCCTACGATCAGACCAATTTGTTTATGGAACGGTTCGTCTGATCTCCAGGATGTGGTCAATAAGTCGGCACTTTTAGTGAGATTTGACCGAGAGGACGATATCAAAATTAATCTGTCAATGGTACAAATTGCAGAAATACCAATAGTCAGCCAGGTAAGAATATCTTTGTCAAAAGTGTTTCTTTCTCCATTGTGGTCTCTTCGTTTCTAACGATGACGCATAACTATTGATTTCAAATTGTCAGTGATTGACTTTCGATCGTAATGTTATACTTATTACCTGCTGCAACACTTTGCTGTGTATTCATAAAGGATAGATTTGTTAGAACCATTATACACTTTCGATTGGAGTGATGCATGCAGGTATATCTCTTTAATCGATAAACACTGTTAAGATTCATAATTAACAAGTCAGATTTCGGGACCCGAATTCCTTTCAAATTTTATATCTCTCTAATTGCTCTTAAGCATCAAATAACAGAGAACGCGAATACCTAGTTAATTAGAGTCGAATGAGACTACATTTTATTTAGAAGAGAATGATAATGTTTAACAGTGCAAATGCATGTGCCAAAATTACATTGGTTCTATTGTAATCTTTGCACTTTTTGACGCAATAAAGTCGATTCTACGTCAATTGCATACATGGATGTTCCCATAGGGATCCTACAAATTTCCATGAAATAATTTGTAATAAATTTTGTAAACGCCTGCAACATTATTATTGCGCAGGAAGAATGTGAACAAAGCGATCGCCGCTTTGCCAATTTTACTTCAAATCGTACTTTTTGCGCTGGTTCGAAAGGCAAAGGTTTATGTGACATCGATAGCGGAAGCAATTTGGTGCTGCACAATTTAATCACGGGTCGTTATGAAATACGCGGTATGGCTGCACGAATATTATACAATGGAAATAATTGCAATAATGAACAATACATAGTGTTTATTGACTTGGCCAAATACATGTCTTGGATTCTCACCTTTATATAACTTTTGTATCATATTTTGTACATGTATGTTTCTTAACAAATTCATATATAAAACACTTGAAGATACTAGAAATATTATATTCTTGAAAACCTGTGCTTCCCGACTTATACGAATCATGATCGCGCAATGTACGGACGCATATAGTGGCATCCTCAATAATTAAGTGCGCCGGCACGTCATGTATGCGATCAATTTTATGTTTTACCGTGCTATTTTATACCATATAGGAGATGATATTCAGTGTTGTCGCAGTACACAGCGCACGCTGATGCTATCATTTTGAAATGTAAAATGCTGGCATGGTGTTCGAACAATTTATTAAGCACAATGTGCCGACGTGTACTTGTCAGATGTATCTCGATGACGCAATAACAGCATGCTGTTGCATGCTCGCGTACATTTTGCGATTGACACTTGGTTATTAGGACGGAACGTATTGCAAATCTTGTTTAGTTTCTAATATCAATCTGCTGTCAAGTTTTGTCAGCAAGTGCTGTAGACAGAACACGAGATTAATGCGAACACAGATGGCTATGGATCTGCCATAGTATTCTGATCGAATGTGCCGCCAATCTGCCGGCATATCACTAAAATTTTGAATACTGAGTATAATTATCTGTTACATCCTAGAAGAGGATGTACGCAACAGACAACACGTACTCGCGCGGCCCGAACATACTTGCAGGTCTGCGGATCAGCTTAACCCCTTGGCCTACACGATATCTGCCAATTGCGCGAGCTATAGTAAACAAGAAAATCGGTCGCGCGCCGTGCCATTCAACTGTTCAGCCGTGTACTCGAACTGGCGCAAAAAGTATACCTTTCATGACATATATATTTCAGTGCAACGAAAGGAATTGTGAAATAATAAACAATGTTTAGGTACAAATAGTAATTTTAAGACGTCTAGGGTGCAATCATAATCAATTGATCAGTTGACAAAAATAATTTATTATTTCAAAGTAGATAATGAATCAATAGCAATTTGTAAATGAATACTTAGTTAATTGAATGAAAATTAGTAGTCTTCAACTGTATGGTATCTTTCGAAACACTGAAGTACATGTAACGCAACACGACAGTTCTTACATTCCCGTGTAGTTTCACACCTTTTCTTATGTTTCGTATATACTTTGCAAGCTCTTGTTGGATTTTTCAATCAAAGGAAAAGTATTGGATGTGGAATAACTCAATTTGCTTGTTCGAATAATACGCGGCATTTTATGCACCAATTCCTCACCACGAGTCTGACTCGTGGCTTTTGTTTATGGCACAAATTCTTTACCACGAGTCAGACTCGTGGCTTCTGTTTATGGTACAAATTCTTTACCACGAGTCAGACTCGTGGTTTTCGCTTATGGCACAAATTTTTCACCACGAGTCAGACTCGTGGTTATAGGCCAAAGGGTTAAGAACCGGAAGGATCGGAAGAGCTCATTTATTCCGTTGCAGAACGTTTGGTGGTCCTTTATTTAGGCCAAGGAATTTAATCTCTTTACCTGGGACAGGACCGTAAGAAAATATTCAAGACGAGATTTCTGATTGAAGTAATTGAAAGGAAATGAACGAATAAATGAAACAAATTTAGTTAAAATTAAAACATTTTGAATAAGGTAGTTTATTATTTATGCTAATCATATAACTTACATAGTCTACCCTAAGTTGGAGTTTCTTTTTAAGTTACGCGATTCTAAAGTCTTTTGATCATTTCAACCTTGAGGCAAGACGGACACGTTCGGCGAAGCGTCGTCAAGAGAACCGAGAGTCTGCTTCAGACACATATCCTCCAATAAATACGGTAAGATAACGTTTATACAGTTTCCTGTCAGATTGATTGAACACTACTATTTCTCCAATTTTTCCGATTTTATCACGGATCAAATGTGCCGTTCATCAAATGTTTCTATCGCGAAAAGAAAAAAATATTTTATGTTGCGCGCGAAGTTCGCAAGTCGTAACATATCTTCGCACGGCAGCAGCAAGACCGTCGTTCATTAAACGTGTTGATTTGTGAAATCTTCCCCCCTTCCACCGTAATATCGTGCTTCACCCACATTTATTATTACCTTATCTCGTTTTTAGATCCAACACGTTCTTTCTAGACGAGCCAGACGATACGACCGGTCTCATGAATATATCGCGAGATACCCCACTACTGCCGTAGAACATATTTTCGATGAAATAAATGTGGGTGTGTCGACGGGTTTTAGCAGAGAACTGATTAGACGGTGCTTCGGCAAAATTTTGGTGAGTTCGTCGGATCGAATCTCCGAAAATCTGCACGCTTAACACCCGAGATAATCATTGCTGTGATAAGATCTAGTGAGTGTGAATTATCAGCGCGCCGTTACAATAGAGTAGTATATATAAGAGGAAGAGTGTAAAACTAATAAGTTATAGAAGAAACGAATAAAAATCATTTAGTTAGATTTCGTAAAATACAATATAAAAGGAGTGCCCGGCTCGCTGTTAGCGCAATTTAACTCAAAGTTATGTTTGGGGGGCTATATCGGTAGTACTAGCAACGTTATCATGACATTGCGGACGGTAATGTCCGACGTAATAAGTTCACGCTACAAATGCTTCTGTTTCCGAGATGATGTGTTTCCAATAAACGTTATATTATATAACAGTTACATTGTCGCAATATAACGGAAACAAGTAATATGGATATAACGTGGATGTTGCAAGCAATATATGTGTGAGTTGTAATTTTCTATTTTAAACAAAGTGGCAATTATATAACGTAAACGTAATATGTTACACAAATTATATTATATGATTATTATATCTATTACTATAACGTTATAAAAATATTATAAAACACATAGCGATTATTAAAACCTCTTTGATGTTGCAAATATATTACGTTTTTATAATAACAAGCCAATTTTGCTAATCATTTGGTAGTTCCATGATGGCACATTGGAAAAAGGTTCCGCTTGCGAGTTTTGTGCTTACACGAGCAACCTTTGTATATAATTTGCTGAGTATCTACGTACAAAATATTTTCTGGGTACGCAAATCATGTATATCTTAAAACATAAATCTCATCTTCGTAACAGAGTTTCACAATGGACAAGTTTTCTGTTGTGACGGCATTGCTGCTGATTTCTACAAATTTCTACAAATCATGAACATTTCTATTTTATCCGACAATCATCTTGATCGAAGTAAACATCAAGTAATCAATAATATTACATTAATAATTTTCCTTTTAATAACGTCATTATAATATAACGCATTTAGCACGTAACAGTTGTTAGTCCTGGTGAAAATAATTTTCTGTAATCTCACTTAACCTTTCGACCGTATTATAGATCAAATGATACTCTAACGTTTTCTCAGGAGTAGGAAGAATTCATATACCACGCACTTCTCTTCGCTGAATTTCCTCCATTTCCAAACACAATCCAGACGATTATGTTTGAAACGTAAAATATTGGCATGGTGTTTGTACAATTTATTATTTATTTAGATGTACCATTATGTACTTGTCAATGTCCGTGTACATATGCATCTGGATGCCACAGAAACAGTATGTTGTTGCACGCTTGGGTACATTTTGCGGTGATGATGTTAATATTTGGTTATTCGGATGGATCGTACAAGCAAATTTTGCTTAGTTTCTACCATCAATCTGCTGTCAAGTTTTGTCAGCAGGTACTGTCGACCAAACACGAGGCTGATGCGAATACAGAGGACTATGGATCTGCCACGGTATTCTGATCGAAAGTGTTGCCAATCTGCCGTCACTGCTATTAAAATTTGACATATTGAGCATATTATCTGTTACATCCTGGAAGATGATGTACGCAACAGACACTCGCACACTCGTGAGGCCCAAACGTACATGCAGATCTGCAGAACAGGTTAAGGACAGGAAGGACTCATTTACTTCGTTGCAGAACGTTTGGTCATCCTTTATTTAGGTCAAAGAACTCAATCTCTTTATCTGGAATAGGAGTGTTGAAAGGGGATTTCTAGTTGAAATAATTGAAAGAAAATGAATGAATAAATGTAATAAACTTAATTAAATTTAAGACGTTTTGAATAAGGCAGTATATTAATTATGCTAATCACATAATGTACTTATATAATCTACGCTCGAGTTTCATTTTGAGTTACGTAGTTCCAAAGTCTTTCGACCGTTTCAACCTGGTGGTTCAACGGACACGTTTGGTGAAGCGTCGTCGAGAGTCTGTTTCGGGCAGGTATATTTAAATATATATGATAAGATAATGTTTATAGTTTTCTGTTGGCTTCGATGGACTCTATTGTTTACCTAATTTTTTCGATTTTACCGAATTTCTTACGGATAAACGGCCAATTATGCTTCTATTGTGAAAAGAAAAAAAGAATTTTATGCTACAAGCGTTGTCTGCAAGACGGAACAATCTAAACAGGATAACAGCAAGAGCGGAGCCGGTTTGTGGCTCATTAATCAAGATGTTTTTGATTTCTAAAGCCTCCCCCCTCCCATCGCGATGTACAGCATCCGCATTTCTTATTAATTTATCTCGTCTTTCCATGTTCAACACGTTCTCCCTGGACGAGTCAGATGATACGACCGGTCCCATGCATATATCGCGATGTATCCCACTACTGCTGCAGAACATATTTTCAGTACAATAAATACAGGTGTGCCGACGGGTTTTAACAGAGAACGAATTTGACGGTGCCTCGGCAAAATTCCGGTGAGTTCATCGGATCGGATCTCCGAAAATCAGCACGCTAATACTCGAATTAATCCTTGCAGTGTTGAGATACAGTGAAAGTGAATTATCAGCACGCCGTTACAATAGAGTATTACAGATTAGAGGAAGAATATAGCAAAACTAATAATAACTTAAGAAAGAAAACGAATAAAAATCATTTAGTCAGATTTCGTAAGAAAGAAAATAAAGGGTCTGTCCGTGGTGGTCGTTGTCAACGTTACTTCGTGTTACTAATGCTGCCGCTCCGGTGGTGATGTGCTCTTAGCAAACACTAATATAAAACAGTTATATTGTAGCAATATAACGGAATGCAACAAGTAATATGGATATAACGTGGATGTTTCAGGCAACATATGTGTTAATTGTAATTTTCCACTTCATATAAAGTGGCGATTATATAACGTAAACGTAATATGTTACACAAATATGTTATATGACTGTTATATTTGTTGCTAAAATGTTATAAAAATAATATATAACACATATATATTATTAAAATCTTTGATTTTGCAAATATCTTATGTTTTTATAACACGTCGATTTTGTTAATCATTTGGTAGCTCTATGACGACGCATTGGAATAAGATTCCGCTTGCGTACACGAGTAATTTTATGTGATTTGTTGACTACGTGCGTGCAAAATATTTTCCGGAGACGTAAATCAGGTATATCTTGAAACGTAAATCTAATCTTTGTAACAGAGTTTCAAAATGGACAAGTTCTCTGTTCTGACGACATTGCTGCTGCAGCTGTTTCGTATGTTGGTGGAAGTGTCCGGGCAATCCCCGTGTCCTCAATACTTTACATATATAAATGATCCTTCGACAAACCAAGTAATCGGACAAATTATGATTCCGTCTCCGCCAAAAAATGTCGAGCTCCTCTTGAAAGTGGGTTTAAGCATCGCCGCTTCATTACCTTCGGTAAACATTTCGCGTATTCCTATTGTTAATAATATTTATTATTCTCAATAACATTCCGACAATAGCAAAAGTAAAGTAGCGGAGAAAATCTCACCGTACGGCTTTTAATATCAATTTTTTCGATTAAACTCGTTATTTTAAAACAGTTCAGATGTTACTGCGTTTCAGAAATATGTTGGTCGACTGGAATTGACTCAATCAGAAGAAGAGTCGATTAAGATAGTAGAACAAGGTGGACCCTTGATTTATCACGTTCATTTTCCTTTGAGTCAGCCGGTCCCGGTATTAACTAGCATAGGGCTCAATGGTCAAGTTTATTGCACAGGTCATCGTGGTGAGTACAGTGTCATTTGGGAAAAGTACAAGAGAGAAACATATATTTCCTACATGTTCCAAAAAGGTTGTTTTTCTGGGGAGAAATACATTTTCTTTACACTTCAGATAAACATGCAGTTTAATTAATGGAATTTTACATTTGTCTTTCCAGCGTTGGGATCGATCATTACCTCCATCGTACTACAGCACACCTTATATCCGCCACAGATGTTATCGATTCAGAACGCCTCTCCCAATGTTGAATTGAAAAACACGGAAACTCATCCAGGGGATATATTAGGAATACAGACGGTGAAACCGTTTGTCCCGATACCGACGACTCAATTGAGTAATAGTCCTATTGAATCGGAGCAGAAACTCACTACGCCACGTCCAATAACAACTACAAGAGTCGACTCTACTGAGAGTTCCAAATTTATTGATATTTCCATAAATTCTCATATTCCGAAATGTTTCTTTCCCCTATGTAATCTCTTTAGCTCGAACGATAGTACGTAATTATTGATTTCAAATTGTCAGCGATTGACTGTCGATCGTTAAATGTATACTTATTACGTGATACTGCGCTTTGCTATATATCGATAACGGGTAGATTTGTTATAATCATTATACACTTTAGATTGGAGTGATGCGTGCATGTATTTCTCTTAAATCGATAAACGCTTTCAATATTCATAATTAGCAAGTAAGACTTCGGAACCCGAATTCCTTTGAAATGTTATCTCTCTCTAATTGCTGTTAAATATAAAATCACAGAAAATGCGAATACCTAATTAGAGTTTAGTGAAAAATATGGTGCTACATTTTATTTAGAAGAGGATAATAATGTTTTACAGTGTATATATATATCAAGATTACATTACATATCAAATACATGTATCAAGAGTACATTAGTTCTAATGTACAAAGCAAATCTACTTTTCATGTCATACTAATCTCTGAATCTCAGTTCTTTAATAATATTCCTTCACTCCTCAATCTTTAAACGTCAAACGATTCCTTATAGTATGTTGTAAAAAATAATTATAGTAAAAATGGAATTCGAACTTCCCAAGCTTGCTAGGTTGAGCGCCATATCAATTTGGTCATCGAGATTTTGACGTTACTCAATTCAACACAAATGTTTATAAACTTATTTTAAAAATGAATAAACGCTTTTTTTCCTGAACTATCAAAAAAGATCTCATATGTAATAGCTCTTAATATATCAAACATTTTTATTATTATCAAATATTAAATATTTTTACAAATATCAATCATTTTTCATAATATTTTTATATTATAGTTATTTAATTTAATTCTTTATTTTGTATTTACTAATTGTAATTAAACAATTGCAATTTTATGCTCATATTTTTCGTTCTGCTCTAACTAATGGAATGTTTGCACGATGAAAAAAATATTCACTTGCAATCGAAATTGGATTCCACGTAAGGAAATATTAGGTTGGTGCGTATGAAATGTCGCATTCTCTTTACATGCGGACGTTTTCCTCCCTGTTTTCGTTATACTTTTGTATTTGGCATAACCTCATTCATACTCGTATTGTCCATTGCCAGAGACTCATTTCAACAAAATAGGTTTTCTCGAAGGTCTTCCCTTTTTTATTTCTTTTGAGTTTATTACCGATATGAATTCTGCCGACATTCGCGTCATTTTCTTATATGAGTACAAACTTGGTAATAGTGCTGCAAAAGCTGCACGCAACATAAACCAAGCGTTTGGGGAGAATACGGTTAACAATCGGAAAGTGCAGCGTTGGTTCGAAAAATTTCGGACTGGCGATTTTTCACTGCAAAATGAGCCGCGCGGAAGACCCAAAACGTCTGTGAATAATGATGACCTGAAGGCTCTAGTGGAAGCGGATCCAGCCGTATCCACGAGGGAACTTGCTATCAGGATGAAAGTTGACCATACAACGATATTGAGACACCAAATTGTACTCCCATCGCTTGTGAATCGGCATGGCCCGCTACTGCTCCATGACAACGCTCGGCCGCACACATCGCACAAAACAATTGCGAAACTGAACGAACTGGAATATGAAGTTTTGCAGCATCCACCATATTCACCGGATCTCTCGCCGACCGATTTTCATTTTTTCAAGCATTTAGAGCTGTTTTTAAGAGGCAAACACCATGAAAATGAAGACAGTCTAAAAAACTCGATATCAGAGTTTATTAATTCTAAAGACCAAAATTTTTTTAAGACAGGCATCTACGCTTTAAAATCTCGTTGGGAGAAGTGTATTGAAGCGAATGGAGCATACTTTGATTGAATAAACAGCTTTTGAAGAAAGATATACAGTTTTATACAATCACTTAAGAATGCGACATTTCATATGCACCAACCTAATAGTTTCCATGTCAATTCCACGTCGATTACACATATGGATATTCCCATGAGGATTTTGTAAATTTCTCTCATAAATTTATAATAAATTTTATAAACGACTTCAACATTATTGTTGCGTGAATCGCAGGAAGAATGGAGTCTATGGAACGATCAACGTTTTATCAAATACCTTTCATAACGCATTTTCTACGCTGGTTCAAGAGACAACGGTGAATGTGACGGCAATGGCGGAAACAATTTAATACTCTACGACTCGGCCACGGATCGTTATAAATTATGCGGTATTTCTTCACGGATATTAAATGGAAAGAATTGCAATCATGAACAATACGTGTTATTTGTTAACTTCGCCAAATACATTCCTTGGATTGACCAACAACTTACCCTTAAGTAACTTTCGTATCATATTTTGCGCATATACGTTTTTAATTACGTAATTGCGCAAGTACGTTTTAAATTCAGATAAAACACTCGATGGTACTAAAAGAAATTGTATTTTCGTAAGAGACCTATGCCTCCTAACTTATTACGAATCATGTTGAACATTTCCGTTCTGTCCGACAATCACCTTGATCCAGCAAACATCAAGTAAATTACGAGTACAATCTCAGTAAACAATCAATAATATTATATTAATAATTTTCCATTTGATAATGCCAATGTAATATTACACGTGTGTAGTAGTTATTGATCCTGGTGAAAATAATTTTCCGAAATCGTGTTTAACCTTTTGACCGCACTATGGGTCAAATAGACCCGGTGAGTTGCCTTTGATGAGATGCAGCGGGGAGAGAAGTGCGTGATTTACGAGTTCTTACTCTTGAAAAAATCGTTACAGAGTCGCTCTGTCCGCTAGTGTCGGTTTACAATAGGTATTTTAAGTCTTAAGAAATTGACCAATCACCACTGATTATTCTTCTATAATTCGACCGTGATTGGTCAATTTCTTAAGGCTTTAAAACTAAAATACCTATTGTGGACCGACACTAAACGGGGTCTACAATAAGAATTTAAGGCGTAAGATTTAAGAAACTGACCCATCATAATTAACTTTTCTTCTATAATTAAACCGTGATTGGTCAATTTCTTAAGTCCTATAAATTCTCCTTGTAGATCCGGCTTTCATCATCACAGCATCAAGCATCATACTATAATTGCGGATCAAAATAATAATTCAAGAAATTACGATATTGTAAGTAAAAACTAAGAGTAGAAAATTACGATGACGTCAAAGTGTGATCAAACTCACAAACTCGCTTATTTTCTCATCATTTTCACGTCATCTTCATTTTTCGCTCCACCCACGGTGCGATCTTCGTCTCCGCACACCATCATCACCATCCGCGATCGCCCTTCGTCGCCGCGTTGAATAGTCCACGTGTGTAGTCCCGATGATCGTACGACGATAACGCTGCTGCGAACGACATGCGCAGACGAGACGGACGGGGCCAGGTCGGTTCGGTCGGTCGGTCGGTTCGCGTTCGTTCCCGGTCGGGATCACGTGCCATCTGTCGTTACGGCCGCGAGAGAGCGAGAGCGGCATGTGCGCTTATCAGGCTGCTGCTGCTCTTCTTGTCCGGTAGTTTCGAAGTGTACGCGCGCGCGAGCGTCGCGAGGTAGAGAGAGAGAGAAAGATCGTGAGCGTGAGTGCGTGACTGAGAAAGAGAGAGAGAGAGAGAGAGAGAAAGAGAGATAGGGGGAGGGAGAAAACGCGAGAGCCCTTGTGACCTTTCTCGCGTAGTCCGTGGTGACCAGTGGTGACCTTCGTTTGAACCTGAGATCGTGGTGAGCTGCACGTTCCAGCCGGCCGGCTGCCTCCTTCGGTCAGTCTAGACAGCAGCCAGTACCGCGGACGGTCCGTCTTCTTCTCACCTCCGTCGCTCCGTTGAAGAAAGACACCGGGAACGGTGAGTGAAAACAAGTTCAACACGGCGGGCAGCCGCGGATCGAACGGTAGAGAAGCAGGCTGCTCTCGGAGCGAGATCGGAAGCGCGGGGAGGCGCTCGACCTTGCGAGCTTGACACGCGCCCGGAGAACGCTTTCTCCGCGTCTTCGCGACGTCACGTAACTCGGGGAACAACGCGTAGCGTGGAAATTAAAATAGACCGACGAGATCACGGGCAGTGACGTGTCGAGCGTCCGGAGAGCGGCGAGCTGCATTTTCGGGTCGGCAGAAATCCGATTACGCTCGAGTTACCGCCGAGTGTGCGCCGACGTCGGTGGATCCTCCTCCGCCGGGACTCGGATCCGGTATCGGTCGACGACGATCTTCCTCCCTGAGCATAAAGCCCGTATCGGACTCGGAGGATTGCGGATCGGTGAACGAGACTGAGCGGGGGGGAAGGGAACTGAAATTGGTCGATTCGTCGAGCCACGATCTCTTATCAGCTGTACTCTATAATGTGTATCTATAATGTATATTCTCTGATAAGAGCTTAAAATCCGTATCAGCAATCCTCTTTTCTCTGATTAGGGAGGACTTAAAACTCGTATCAGACTAGGTATTGAAGACGAGGATGGCGATTCGAGGATTGGAATTTGACTAATTACGAGAAAGAGAGCCAAAGTCGGAATTAATTGTCAAATTCTAATATCTAATTAACAATCCTCTGTTCTCTGACAAGAGCTTAAAATCCATGTCAGATTATAAATATTGGAGGCGGAGGAAGCGAATTGAGGATTAGAAAGAGAGCCAAGGTTGGAATTAGTCGTTTCGTCAAACTTTAATCTTTAATCTTTAATCAGCAATCCTCTCTCTCTCTTCTAATAAGAGCTTAAAACTCCTGTCGCAGACTAAGTATCGGCCGAGGCCGAGGATCGTGAATTGAACTTGACTAATTAAGAAAAAGAGAGCCGAGAAGTCGAAATCGGTCGAGTCGTCAAGTTCTAATCGTTTATTCATCTATGTTCGATATCGTTTGATACGGGCTTTACGCGATGGGAAGTGTTATTGACCCTTGAATCGGAAATAAATCCGCCGGCCACGACACGCTTGCTTAGAATGACGACGATGAAAAAGCTACGGCGCTCAGTAATACTGATAAAATCGCCCTCCCCTCCCCTCCCTCCCTCCCACCCTCGCAACCTGTTAATACGCTCGAATCCGACGTTCCGAACGGCGCACGTGGCCGCGAGAAATAACTCGCGTTTTTCCCTCGCCGATTGTAGTATTCCCGTATTGAGAGAGAACAGCACGTTATCGCCTCGCGCGTTTTCGCTTACCGTGCAAATTGACCGCGTAATTAGGTGACTGGATCTCGATTGAGCGATCGCGTGATTCATCCGTAATAGAAAAGCGATAGATGTTCCGCGTATAATCAAATCCGCCCGGCCGCTATAAATGATGTGCACGGAGAGAAATGATTCGAAGGGACGGGAAATTGTATGCCGTCGTAGGAAATAAATGAGTATACAGGGTGTTTCTTAAGTGTCCGATGTCATAGAAGTTGATACTTGAGACCGCCTTCTCCCAAGCAGCAGGGTGACGTCGGAAGACGTCATATTGACGTCAGAGACGTTACGTTGGCTGCGTTCGAAATATTCAGTGCCGGCGCTGAAAATCTACATATACACGTAACGTGAACTATAGATTTCCAACGCTGGAAGTGGATTTTGGAAACACATCCATTGCCGTCAATTTGACGTCCTCTGACGTCACTCTGCTACTTGAGCGATGAATGAAGAAATGAACACGTCCGTGTGAACTTTTCTTCATAAAATGACCTCGAAGGTCAACGCCTGAAGCATCGAACAGTACTCAAGAAACACAGTCGTATATTCATAATCATGTAAAAAACGTGTCATCTTTTTCAGTTATTTTACATCGTGTGTATGTGCAGGTTGCCGAGCAGCGAAGGAGAAAATGTCAAGGGAACGCGCCTCCAGACGATTTTACCGTATAGACAGCACCAATGATCTGTTCGAATTTATGGACCGTGGCTACACCGCCCAGAATGAGAATCGATGGAACTTCGAAGTCGCCTGGGAAGCCGCCAACAAAGGTGTGATTTCGCATTAGTCGTACAGTATTAGGATCTCTCCGTATGTATCGTGTATCCGACCAGTCAAAAAGTTCCATTCGGTCTCCCGCCTTTTCGGGCGGACAACCATCAGCCACTCTTCACGATTGGATCCAGACAGTACAAATTTTCGAAAGGCATCTCGAGGCCGTATCGGATCAGATATTGGAGACCGAAGATCGCGTATTGAAGACTGGAAATTGATCGATCGGGATAAACTGCGGCACGATCGATGTTCGTTGATTTGTCGAACTTGAATCTCCGATCTTTAATTTCCAATACTCGGGAGAGAAAAATTATTATATATAATTATAAAAATTACATATGTGTGTGTATGATTATACATAAATTGTATATAATTATACATGAGCTACACATATGAATTTTGTTTCTACTTGGTCACACGGCAAAGAAAGCTGTTGAGTGACGAAAGGAAAGAAATAGTTTCGTTAAGTTAAACGTCGACATCATGGATCGCTGCAAACGTTAATTATTCATACGTAATTGTTTTCTCCGTGAGAGTTCAGTGTAAAAAATCTTTAAGATTTTGGAAGATCTTTTTCTTTGGGCGTCTTTTAGAAATTTATACTGTCCGCGAATGTTGCCGGAAATTCGGCGAAGAGTCATAGACGAAAGGGGATCGCTCGGTTGACTTATTTACGTTCTATTGAACGAGGCCAAGTCAAATTTGGCTTGAAGAAACGGAACTTCGTGGCTGCTCCGATACTTACCGATCACACCACACATTCACGCGATCCGTGACTTTTCCTCAGTCGGTGGAATTTACACGGTGATAAGATCCAAAGCTTACGTGTCGACCGAAGAAATGGGCGATCAATATTGCCTTATCGGACCGTACAAGGAGACTTCGGCGCGCACTGAGGTCGAGGAGAGCAACTTCCTGCCGCAAAATCCCCTCAATCAGGCGGTGCAAAAGATGCGCGATCAGGGGTACAAAGTGAGTCTCAACCTTTGCGTTCGCGACCCGTCCATTCAAGAGGCTGCTAATCAATGATCACTCGTTGAGACACGGCCGTTCGCGCTGATGGCCAAGGGTGACGTTTTGGCCAGCCGCCACAGGCATGGCAAATATAATTCAAGGATACGCATTGTGCCCGACTGTTTCCTGCAACGCTGCCTTGACATTTGTCCCAGCATCAGTTTATATAATCAATACAGTCGACCTGTGGTTTTAGCCGATAATACAAATTCTATCGGTTCGGTCAAAAAGTTTGGTTCGAGACCTTCCAGATCTTCGGCGGTGGGCCGACCTTCTTCTACGATCAATGTCGACGAGTGCTACCGAAGTGCTCGCAAAGGTCATAGGTAAGCGATCTGGTTATCGCTTGGCTGACGAATAATTTGTTTCCGTCAAATGCAATGACGTCAAATTCGTCTCGAAAATCGAACTTTCTGACTGAGCCGATGGGGCCCAGATGGCACGGGATCTCCTTGGATCATCTTCGATATGTTCCAAATATCCTGAAACATCTAGGATACCTAGGATAGAGGATATTCACGATGATTACGAGACGTCTTGCTATTTGGGGATAAGTTTGCCAGTCGGAAACCTATCCTCTCTTTCGTTACATTGTGAAATCTGAATTTTCGAGGTGGTAACGGGAACCTGGCTGGTGGATGGGAACCCTCAAATCATCTTGTTCGACATCGGGAGTGCAGCTTGGAAACTGGACGAGTACAAACAAGAATTATGGGACAGTTGCCATTTTGGTATACCTCATCTCGATATCGAAGCTAATGATGCCGTTATATTCGGATATTTGGTTTGCCAATTCATCTCCGAGTTTAGGTACAGAAAATCACGCTGTTATTCACGATTACGTGCGTGCGCGCGCGCACGTGTGTGTGTGTGTGTGCATGAAGGGAAGTCAATAATTAATCGCACTCTATTTATAAAATTTATTATAAGAGCGGTAGAAAATTTATAAGCACTTTGTCAATATAGAGTCCCCCCACC
This sequence comes from Dinoponera quadriceps, assembly GCF_001313825.1. NCBI lineage: Eukaryota > Metazoa > Arthropoda > Insecta > Hymenoptera > Formicidae > Dinoponera > Dinoponera quadriceps. The sequence continues at coordinate 46,913 of NW_014555716.1, forward strand.
CTTGATTTCCAATACATTTTTCCCAACGCATCACGAGTTTCTTTATTCCCTCGGGGGAAAAAAATGTACTGCCAATCTACACAAGTTTATAACGTAACTGCGGATAATTATTGACTTACCCTCGAATTTTTGGCCAGTCAAAGAGTTCGATTCGATTATCGGTAGCGTCCGATGTGGCTTCCGAGCTGACACTGAGCGCTCTTTCGAGGATTTGTACCCGACGTTTCGTGAACATTTCCCTTCACGAAGTTCTTCGAGCTGAGGATCGACCTGGAACGCAACGAAAAAACCGAAATGAACGCCGTTCCAGATCTGGATCTTCGCCCTGAAGAAGGTGGCTGACATGTTCACGACGCGAATAAGAGTCGTCGAAAGACGCCAACTCGAGAGCCGCATCGAACTCGTTTCTCCGCAAAGGCTGAAAAATCTCACGCCAATAGCGTGAAAAATAGACAAGGCCAGCGATTGCCTGACGAACACTTCGTTCCCACCGCGTGTAGTTGAATCAAATTTAATCCTGCGAAATGGAACTGAACTTTCCGACTGACCCGACGACTCTCGCGCGTCCCTCAAACTCGCTCTTTCGACACTGGAACACAGGGACGCGGCCGAAGGGTACTCGTCCGTCGCGCCGAGGGTGGTCGTGCACTGCCACGAGTGGCAGGCGGGTATCGGGCTGATCGCCCTGAGGACGCGACACGTGGACGTGGCCACGGTGTTCACCACCCACGCTACTCTTCTGGGCAGATACCTGTGCGCCGGGAAGACCGACTTTTACAACAATCTGGATAAGGTAGCTCGCGAGCGCCGCCGGTACGACGCCGGTTCGGGTGTCTCCGCGCGTGTCTAATGACTCCTCTTGCAGTTCAGTGTCGACGAAGAAGCGGGCAAGCGTCAGATATATCACAGATACTGCATGGAACGCGCAGCGACGCACCTGGCGCACGTGTTCACCACAGTCTCGGACATCACCGGCTTCGAGGCCGAGCACCTGCTCAAGCGCAAACCGGACATCATCACGCCAAACGGGCTGAATGTGAAGAAGTTCGCGGCGCTGCACGAGTTTCAGAATTTACACGCCGTCAGCAAGGAGAAGATACACGAGTTCGTGCGCGGACACTTTTACGGGTTCGTATCGGAGAAACGCGAGAGGACGCGTGTTTCCCGCAGGCGGGGAGGGGGGGACGATCGGTCGGGAGAGAGCTTCTTGAGAGCTGTTTCTTGGTAGCTATATCTCTTCGCTGCGGTCATTCTGACTGTCGACGCCGGAGAGTTTTTATTTCCAAAATTCCCGCGGCATTTGCCGGAATAAAAGGATACTTGCGATCGATCGAGCGCGTTTGTAAAATATCCTCTTTTCTTTTACTATACGAATAATAAATAGCTGTGAAATTAACGTGACAACATCGTGAGAAAAGATGGACTGAAGAGGAAGATTTCATGTTATGTAAATTTTATCAGTTACTTATGGTTCGAGTTACTTTACAGTTACTCATTGATTGTTGGAGGAAAAGAAAAGTTCTCGGAATATTTGATAAATGTGTTCGTTCGATCATAAATGTTATTTCATAAATGATATCCTTTTATTTCCGCGACCGAGTGTGCGAAGGAAACGCGAAATTTCCGGTGCTGAGGAAGGAATTTGCTTTGTGAAAACTAGAGAATCTGTTTCCTCCGATGAAAACGCGTTCGATTTGTTCAACGTCGATTCAACCGATCTTTTCTCCCTGTGTATATCTTCTGTTCCTCTCCGCTGTCCGCCTTCGTGCGACACGCCCGCTGAATTTCACGCTGTGTGTGCTTGCAGACATTACGATTTCGACCTGGACAAAACCCTGTACTTTTTCATCGCCGGTCGTTACGAATTCGGGAACAAGGGCGCCGATATCTTCATCGAAGCCTTGGCCAGATTGAACCATTACTTGAAAACATCCAGGCCCGACACGACCGTGGTCGCTTTCCTCATTTTCCCCGCGAGAACCAATAACTTTAACGTTGAATCTCTCCGTGGCCACGCCGTGAGTCATTGCGATGCAACATAGAAAAACAAGTAGAAAAACAAAAAAGCGTTAATATCCTTTCACAGTCGAATCGTTGATATATCTCTCTTCAAATTACCGTTCTCAGGTAACGAAATCCTTACGAGATACCATTAACGATATACAACAGAAAATAGGGAAACGGATGTACGAATTATGCCTTTCTGGTCGTATGCCGGAAGCCGAAGACTTGTTACAGAAAGAGGATACTATTAAAATCAAACGGTCCGCCAACGTAACCAACGTAGCATTCTCGTAATTCCGTTCTCGATTCACGCTTAATTCTCGATTTCCTCTGGCAGATGTCTTTACGCACTCCAGAGGAATGGATTACCACCTATTACGACACACAACGTTATTGACGACTATAATGATCCGGTACTGAACGCCATTAGGAGATGCAATCTCTTCAACACCGTCCACGATCGCGTTAAGGTATGTGTACAACGGCATATGTATCTTTTACATGCGATGTAAAACATTCTGTAACATATATATATGAACAAAAATATATATACATATATATATATTTTTTTTTCATATAAATATAATATGCAGATAGTGGCATAGAAAAATCGTAACACACTTATTTTGATGAAATCCCGAACGTATTTGGTATTTAATACAAAGGGAATGATTAGAAAATATATTCTCTTATTGGACACGGATGCGAGCTTCGTCGGGCAAAAAGAAGCGATCTTTCTGCCACTGACTGTTGGGCAGAAATGACGCGCATATTACGCGTCTCGTTTGCAGATGGTATTCCATCCGGAGTTTCTTTCGTCAACGAACCCGCTGTTTGGCCTGGATTACGAGGAGTTCGTCAGGGGTTGCCACTTGGGCGTGTTCCCCTCGTACTATGAGCCGTGGGGGTACACGCCCGCCGAGTGTACGGTCATGGGCATTCCCAGTATCACGACGAATCTGTCGGGTTTCGGATGCTTCATGCAGGATCACATAGCCGACCCGATGAGCTACGGCATTTACATCGTCGACAGGCGTTTCATCAGCCTGGAGAACAGCGTGCAGCAACTCGCGCAGTACATGTTCGAGTTCGCGCGGCTCAGTCGCCGGCAGCGCATCATCCAGAGGAACCGCACGGAGCGGCTCAGCGATCTGCTCGACTGGCGGAATCTCGGCATTGTAAGGCGATTGCGTCTCCATCATCTCGCCTTGAATCTCAAAGCCGTCTCGCGTCGTTCATTGCGTTCGGTTTTAACAGTATCATTTGGGAGAAAAAACAATTCCGTTGGGGGAAACCAGACGAAAACTCGGTTGCACGTTCTCTGCTTTATCTCTTCTTATCTATCGCCGTTTTAATGGTTACTATTTGTTAACGGGAAAATTATCTCTGTGTTTTCCATATTCTCTAGTCTTTCTCCAGTTCTCTCATCTTCCGTTTCCTTCTGTCGCCAGTATTACCGCCAAGCGAGAATCAAAGCGCTGACGACCGTGTATCCGGAGCTCCAGTCGGAATACGCAGAGGGTGGTGTCGGTCGATTCACTTATCCACGACCAATCAGCGAGCCACCGTCCCCACTGTCTTCGCGACACACGACCCCGGCTGTGTCTGAGCACGGGTCCGACGATGAGGACGAGGTCGATGACGAGAAAGAGGTCAGCGAGCCGGCTATCGCAACATAATGCGATGGAAACAAAAAAATTATACAGGGTGTCCCAGAAGTCAATGGACAATTTTACGAGCACGTAGAACGGATTGAGATGAACGAAAAAGTCCCGTACCATTTTGCAAACAAAGTGGGAAATTGCCACCTATAGGCTCTTCTTTAATTAATAGCTTGACATTCCGCATGTTGTTCGCAAAATGCTGCAGGATCTTTTTGGTTCTCATCTCAATCCGTTCGACGTACTCATGAAATTTGTCCATTGAGTCTCCTGGGACACTCTGTATATGTAAATCCGTCGTACATGTATAAATCTGTACGAGGTAAGTGAGATTTCACTTGTACGCGCTCACGTGTGTGTGTATATTTGTGTCGCAGTTGGCGGAGCTACGAAATCCAAGCGGCAACTAAAATGAAGACGGGGAAGTCGAGAAAGTGAAAGAGAAAGCGATAATAAGCGATTATGGGCGGAAAGCAATCACGTGCGGTAAAATGTAAACCTTTTCGAGACTCCTGGGTAATCGCTGCAAACTGTCCTTGTTTAACGACGTCCTAAGCGAAAGAACGCATGTCAAGAATTCTTGCGTTATGTGTTCAAATAAAAAGATACACTCGCAAAATGACGCTCGTGATCGATTCGACACACATGTAAAATTGTCCGTGGACTTTTACTCGGATGAGTAACAAATAGTCGTAAAATTAACATTGACAAAATCACGAGAAAAGAGATTAAGATGTATGGTTCCGTGTCAAATTAATTTTGCGGTTGTTTATTGGTTGTTCGAGTAAAAGACAAGTGCACGGACAATTTTACAGGTGTACTGAATCGATCGTAAATGTCGTTCTGTCCTTTTTATTTCAACGAATAAGAATTCTTGACATGCGTTTTCTCGCTTCTGACGCCATCAAACAGTTGCAGCGAGGTGCCAGGAGCCTTAATCGAGGAGAGGAGACCGCGTGACAGTGCCAAAATCTTAACAGAGATTCCTTCGCGGAGTATATCCACGTATATCTACGTCTTTCAATTTCGGACAAAAAGTTTTGAAATAAAGTAGCCTCGTCGTTTGTGTCGCTGCCACACTGCCTGCCTCTCGCGCGGCGCTCAACGCGCGAGAGACCTGAGAGGAGTCAAAGAGAAACGCAGCAATACTCGCAGCACAGCTCACGGTCGCAGTGATCATTCTGTTTTAGAGAAGCAATAATACTATTTATTACATTAGCTTTATTCGTGAACGGCATAACTCGCTTCGTTTGTTTCTTATCCAAATTTCTGATCATGTTTATTCGATATACCCGACGTTACGTGTTCGGAGAGGGGGGGGGGGAGCAATATTATTATATATTAATGCGTGTGCGCGCGAAACCGGAGGTTCGAATGCGCAGAAAGGAGGAGGAGGAAGAAGACAAGATATTCGTCCGTACATGCATCATACACGTCCTACGCACATCGCGCTTCACACTTATACTTGACAATATAGTCGGTGAGAATTTGTATACATATGTGTAATTATACGGTATGAGTGGAATATATGTTCCTATCGTGTGTAGAAACGATGATATTTTTATTAGAATTGGCACTTGAATAAAAATTTCTATCGTTCGCGCGTTCTTTTCCTTACCGAGTTACTTCGTTACTCGCGCCCTTCTCCTTCCCCCCGGACCCGTCGTTCCCCGCGGGAAGCGATGATGTTGCGGTAATCACGTTGGAAAAAAGGTAATTACGCAGGCGATTACGAACTACGAACAGGTAACGCAGAATCGATCTCGTCGCAATGAGTGAAGAGTGAGAGAGATAGAGAGAGAGAGACGATCCAACGATAATCGAGATTGTTTACTTGGCGTGAGAGAATTATCAACATAATATACAAAAAAAAGAAGGAGAAACGAAATGACTAAGTTACATCTTTCGCGATACGATTATAGCGTTTTTTTGGCGTTCCACGCGCGCTTGTATCTCTTTTGCTTCCATCAAATTATCTACTACATATATGTATATATATCCGTTAACTATAAATAAATATTTACACATTACAAAACGAGTAACATATTACATAATCGATAACAATAATTATAATATAGCTTACTGCACACAACAAATACAATAATGTACAACGTCGTCGCGGCTCTCTCGCGGGGCGACGACAACCTTCCTACCGCGTTTGACGATTAATTGACGATAAAAAGAGACGATAATTTGGAATGATCTTTCTTTCTTTCTTCCGTCGCGCCCGGTTAAAAGTTAATCGTAGTTGTTAGTATGAGATTCCGTATCGTGTATCTCTCCTTTACGTCATCACCCACTCTCGCCATATTGTCTCTCTATGCTAACGATTTACGTTAAAAAATGTCGACGCTAAATATAAAATACTCTCTAGTCTCTAGCATATTATTCGCCGTGCAACGTGTGTCAGTTAGGAATTACATTAAACCGCCCTATCGAGAACTCGCATCTTCTCCCGTCGCTCTCTGTGACACGGAGCGAGCGAGAAGAAGGGGGGGGAGGGGGGATAGAAGAAAAATACGAAAACTCAAGTGTACTCTCGAGTGTGTACATCTTATTGATTAAGAAATCGCTCCGAGATCCTCCGCTCCTATAAATATCTACGGGTCTGCCTCCAACGGAGAAAAGAAAAAGAAAAAAAAAGGAAACAAAGATTAAACTCCCGCAAGCGATAAATTAGAGCGCAAGCACGATAAGTACTATTACACGGCATCTTTACTTTAACCTAAATGGCACTCATTATACATATTAAATACAAGAGCTCCTTTTGCAGAGAGAACACTAAGAACACGGCGACTACGTTAGTTTAGAAATCGAGTCTCTCCCGACGCGAGACGCGTGCGAATTGTAAAACGGAAAGTACGCCCCGCACACTCAGTATCGTTCAGCGTGATCCTCTAATACTTCGATTTTTCCCGATGCGCAATTCCTTTCCGCAAAAAAAAAAAAAAAAAAAAAAAAAAAGTTGCACCGGGACTCGGTTCGTTAATTGAGCAGAATCGTCTCTCGAAGCGAAACAGCAGGGATTCTTCCCTTCCGCGTTGCACGCGCGAGGAGGCGATAACGCAAGCTCGATCGCCGCGAAGAAGACGCGCAGCAGTTCGCGCGAGCGAGTCCGCAGCAACTTTCGCTCCGTGTGGTCAATCGTTAAAAGAAGAGGGAGACTGTTTGGGAAACGCATGTTAAAACCACCGTCAGAGATTACAGTCGCGGGCTTTTGCACGTCCAACAGTCCTAAATGCAAAACAACACAAATACCCGCGGACTTTATCGCCACGAAAAATTATCAAGCCCCGTTAAAAACGCGTTTCACCGATTCTCCGATAAATATAAAATCGCTTTATTGGCAACCTCATCGCCGGCCCCATTGAGAAGCCCGTTGCTGTTGCTGCTGCAGTTTGTTCGTACTTATTGCAACGCGCGACTATTAACTCTAGATATGCTTCTCTTTACCTTCGTACTGGCAAGTTTACGCTGCGTATGTTTTATTACGACCTTCCGAGAAAGCTTCAATTGCGGACGAAAGAATAATACTCCGTTTTTAGACCGTTGGTAATACAAGGACAACCTTTGGTTACATAATGAGAACACTAATATTATTACAATACCGTTCAATGTGTCGATATATATATATATATATATCTGCTTGAAAACGCTATTTTACTAGTCTTTAGTTAATTGGCATTTCACGGCGTATGGCCTCAAGATACGATGAGTAGTTCGTCACGACCGGTGGCTGAACGTATCCATGGTACTCTTGTTCGCGCGATTTCCACTCGACAGCTCGTCGGAACGAACGGCGGACTTCGTGCGAAGATCCCGAGCGCTACCGGTAGCGCCAGTCGAGGAGTAACTCTTTCTCTCTCACACACCTACCACAGCGCAGAGGGAACCTCGACGGATATTTTGTGCTGCCGGATCGCGTCATAAGGTGAGTCGCAGCAACCGGACGAGTCTGAGTACGGAATCAGTCGCGAATCACGTCCGCCCCTCGGAGACGGGGGATGTAATCTACCTGGCGACGGGGAAGGGGAACGCCACACGCGAGTTTCCGCAACACACACGAATTGTCCGTAAACATAAGATGCAAATTTAAGCTGGAGATCCGATCAGAATGTTGCTTCAAAGATGTATGTACTTTAGAAGAAGATAGAATTCTTTCTCTCTCTTTCCCTCTCTCTGCCTTTCAGAGATTCATGATCTATCCCCAGAGGGTCTCTTTTAACGTGAACTCGTGAAAAGCGTAAATTTCCTCATTTGAAAACGTATCACTTTTCCCGTTTTCGTAAGGGGAAAACTACGTGATCGAGAGACCGAGGGTAAATCCGATCGTAAGTAGAAGCAACTAATTGCCTAGTTGAAATCCTAGTTATTCGGTGTGAGTCTTAGTTACACATCTCCATCTTCCTCTGGATTATACAAATCTAAAGCAATATCCTGATTGTTTTCTCAGCTCAAAGAACTGTCTGCGATAGCCGTGAGGTAAGACATAAGCAGTAAGTTAACCGACCAAATGAGTTTTCACAGTCCAAGGATGATCAACTGTATCAGTTGGTCAATCAGCTCACGGCATGTGTCTTATTGCATACTTCACGGCGATCGTAGACGGTCCTCAAGTTTACATCTCGGTTTACGTATTACGGTTGGACGAATTTCTGTGCGAGAAGGTCCGAACGGGCTTCCCTCCCTTCCCCGGCCGCGCGAGACGCACTCGGCTGTCCTTCGGTCGCCAGAGGACTGTCAGGGGACTGTCAAAAATACGGCGTTTGAAAGGAGAGAGATACACACGCACATATTCAAACATGAGACACACACGCACGCACATACACACACAGTCGATCTCGCTACCATCGGAGCCTTCCAAGGCTCCACGACGAGCCTACCCTTTGATCGATTCTCACAGATGGACGGATTTTACATGTGACCCGGCTGAGTGCCCCCCATCCTCTGTTGCATCATCGTCAAGAGCAGATCGGAGTACTGCTGCATCATACTGACTATCTTTCCCTGATCCTGGCCGGCGAGCAGCTCCTTGAACTTCGCCGTCGCCTCGTTCGCCATCACGCTCTCGCCGCTCACGTCGTTGGTGTGATTCTCGCCGCCGGTCACCACCAGCCGCAGCGTACGCATCGTCTCGTTCACGGACGACTCGAGGCCGCGCAGCATCGTGTCCCGGTCGATCGCGCCGCCGGCCGGGTCGTCCTCGTTGTCGATCGTCAGCCGCTTGTACAGCTGCACCACGTTGTCCGCGGTCCGCGTCAGCTCGTCCGCGATCGTGTTGCACAGCTGGGTGGACACTGCAAGAACGTGCGCGCGAAGCGCCGTGTTACCAACGTCGCGAGCGTCGTCCGCGATATCACCGGTGTGCGACGCACCCGATATTTTGGGAGTACCCAATGGATAGAGAGAAGTAAATGATGTATCGTGCAGCGTGCAGGTGTTTCACATCGGTTGGAAAATCCGTACGAGACCATGCTATCATGACTGAGACGTCTAAATCGAGAGTCGTGCCTAATGACGAGCTATGGACCGGCGGCGACGTCTAACGAGGGGAACACCGCCAGCTTGAACTCTCTCATCGACTCGGACGATCCTTTTTGTGGGGGTGCATGTGGAGTCTCTCGAGACACGAAGCAGCGCAGTGTGTCCTTCTATTCGCGCCATATCGTCCTTTAACACGTTGACTGCCACGGAACTTTTCACGATTCTGGTCTAAGAAGCCAATTTGATTTAATCAAGTAATGAAGCGACGAGATAACTCGTAGTTGGCGTCCTGGGCAAGTAAACAACCTACGAGATATCTCGTAGTTGGCAGTCAACGTGTTAAGGATATGACGGTCGATTTCAGGTCGTAAAGAACGCCTCTGTATTTTCGCGTACAGATCTTTAATCTATGAGAAACGGAGAGAGATGTTCGGAATGAAAGTTCAACGGTGAGTTAAGGGCTATACTTGAAGTGACGTAAGCTGGAATTTAAAGAAATTTTCTAAAAAGGTTGAAATAATTTTTTAAATTCGTTCACGCTACTTTCTAGGCCTTAACTGACCGTTTATATTTTCGTTCTAAATATTTTCCTTCATCTCTCGCAGATAATTGATAATTATTTAATGGTAAGTTAAGGGCTACAAAGTGATATGAAGGGAAATTAAAATGTTTTCCAAGAAAAATGGAATTAATAAGAAACATTATAATAAGTAAATAAGACTATAAGAAAAATTAAAAGAAATTTTTCAAATTTCTCTACTCGTGTTATTTTGTAGCCCTTAAGTCATCATTCAAGTTTTACATATTCTAGACATTTTTCTCCGTCTCTTGCGGTTTAAAAGTTATACGCGAAAAACAGAAGAGACCTCTTGAATTTTAGATCGAAAATTATACCTTTAACCACTTGCGGTGAAAAGACGTGCTACCCACGTCAACATGCTTTTGTTACCGGAACGCCAGCGACGTGTTACGCACGTCGTTGAGCGATTGTTGCAGAAAGATAAAAGACGTGCGTGGCACGTCCACTGTTCAATAAAATTCTTTACCGAGGCACAGTTTCTGCTTGCTCTTCATCGTGTAAAGTTATCAGTATTGACCCCAGACTATAAAATGGAAAGTGATAGCGAAGCCAGTGATATTATTTCTATAAATAAACGGAGAAGACAAGACAATGTAGAGTCTGACAGTGATTTAGAACAAATTGTTTTTCCAAGTCGGAATCGGCGTAGAATTCTATCGGACGACGAGGAAGATGTTCAGAATGAGAATAGAGAAAGGAATGTTTCATCCCAGGAATGGATTTGGAAAGACGCGGAAAATATAACGCAAGTATGGGAATATACAAGAATATCTAGAATANATCTTTTAAATTAATGAGAAAATACGTTAAAAGTTATAAAAAAATATTTTTTTACATAGCAGATATGGCACTGCTCAATTCATATATTTTATATTGCAAAAAAATGGAAATACCAAAATGTAAAAAGTATTCTTTTTCGAAGTTTCGAATCGATGTAGCCGAACAGATTTTAGAAACAGTATGTCTTCCTGATTACCAAAGACGTGGAAGGATGTCTGCTGGAAATGCTCCGAGTCGCTTACAAGCAAAGCGATGGGGACATTTCCCAAGAAATATACCACCTACAAACGCCAAAAAAAATCCACAACGGAGGTGCGTAGTATGCGCTAAACATAAAAAACGGAGTGAAACTACATGGGAGTGTAAAACATGTCTTGTAGCGTTACACATTCCAAGTTGTTTTGAAAAGTATCACACCCTGCAAGATTATTAATAAATAAATTTAGTATTGATACAGATGTAATTTTATCCTTCTGCCTCTCTATATTCTCTTCGTGAACCCTCCCGCTGAACGCTGCCTGAATGCGCCGCGAAGTGATTCCCGCTCGATTGTTTTGCTACGCGCAACCGAGAATCTCTTTGCACCGCAAGTGGTTAAAGGGTGAAAGGGTACGAATATGCATACTTTTATTCATACCTCGAGTCACCCTACATACCCATAAAAGTTCATCCAAATCGAGGAGTTCAGGCTCGCGTTGTTTCCCTGTAAATGTGAATCTTATGAGTCTTCGAGTGGCCTACTAATGATTCACTTCTGAAGATAATAGTCGAGATCGGCACGAGTATGAAATGTATGATACACTTTTATACACAGTATATATATATTGTCATATATACATATAATATATATATATATATATATATATATATTGTCAAGAGGTACTCTATCTGAAGTATAAAATTCTACACGGAAACTAAGCGCCATTAACTGCATCGGAAGGACACATCTCTCGGGTGTCAGCTAAATGAATGAGAAGCTGAACGGACGGTATATAAACGAGAAGAAGAGCGCCGTACGAATGAAAATCGAGCACGAGACCCCTCCTCTTCCCCCGGGGACCCAACTATCGTGTATCTCGGCCCGCGAATTTCGAGATCGCAACATGTAGCGTTTCATGTACAGCCGTTCCCGTCCGCGAACTTCGAAACAGTCACGAGCATTGGAAAACGAGAAACTTTCCTGCCATAGCATGATCACTTACAAATTTTGGGTACAGTGAAATTACATTCACAGCACAGCATTCTCAATAGGTGTCTCTAGATTACCTAATGCTTTATCCGTGCCTACTGCAAGAATAAAATTGACATTAGATCGATGTCTCACAGAGATCAGTCGTCGGAAGGGGAAGATTAACCGATCGGCGTCGATCGACTGCATGCGTCCGCGAGAGATTTCACGCGCGGGAAAGACGGCGTGTGTCGTTGTTGTTATTATTATTATTCCTGCGATCTTGCATGCTTACACTTTCGGATGACGATGCGAAAGGATGATTGTGATCTCTTTCTTTCTCGCAGACTGCGTTCCAAAATTCCACTGTGGCAGTGTTGGGAATCTCATAGTATACGTAACACGAACTATAGTTTTTCAGCGCTGCCGGTGAATTTTGGAACACAGCCTCTCTGTCCCCCTCCTCTCTTTCTCTTTCTTTCTGTGACATGTTTGTTCTCTTATACTCACACTCGGCACTAGCTACATCGATAGCACGATCCGTGTCCTTGACCGGTAGCTCGTGCGGACTCGGCTCCAGCTGATTTCTGCTCGCCGTGGACATCCTGCCGCTTCCGCTCTGCCCGATTGCGCTGGCGCCGCCGCCACCGCCGCCGCCCCGGCCATTTGTTATTATCGTCGACGATCCGGACCTCCTCACTGTCGTGCCGGGTAAACTTAAGCTAGAAGGAGAATTTTTTTACACTTAGAAACGCGCCACCGCACAAGTGAACAGTTTAATATATGAACATTATTAAGTTCTAAGTGAGATAAAATAAACTGCGAATAGGCAAGTTAATTTGGTGAGATTTAAAATCAATTAGTGAAACGATTGAATTGTTGGGATTTTGCGTTAAAACACGACGATAAATTCCGAGCGAATGCTGAAAGTACGCTTACCTAGCGGAGGAATGATCGATGCTGATACTCCTAGGCCTCGGCGGTAGCGCCGGCTTTCCGTTCGAGGAGGTGTCTTCCGAACTCGAGTCTTCCTGGTTTCCCACTTGACTTAGATTGACTGCAATGCGATGGAGAATTTCGTGAGTAAGCGCGACGGAACGGATGAAACGGGGAGCACCGACGTAAATGGCCGTTTGGTTTCTAACGCGAGCCGAAAATAGAAAGTCAGATACCGGTCGAGAAGGCTCCCTGCATGCCTCGTCTTCTCAAAACCGACGGGAGATTGCCGCCGGACGAGTTCGACTTGTTCTGATGATTGATCTTGTTCTGCGAGCTGATCGTCGGCCTCATCAGGCCGCTTATCCTGCTGTTGCCCGACTGACCGTTCCACCCTCTGCTTCCTGCCGTTACACCGCCGGCATCCGACTCCGAGTCACTCTGCGACCACAACAATCATTGTTATCGGACGGTCGAAATAACTAAATGACGACGATAATTGTCGCTCACTGGGAAACACCGCAAAGCCGAACCCAGTCAATTTGGACGAACAGTTTGCGGCTATGAGCGGGACGGTGAATAACGGGGTGGATAAAAGTTGACGCTCTCTTGGATTTGAGGTCGAGAATCGTGCCTTTAAAGGGAGAGGACACAAATATATGTGTATCTTTATTCACGTCACCCCTGCATATTCACAAGGATCCATTCAAATGATTAAAGAGCTCGAGTTTGCCGGTGTATTCTTGTCGGTACCAATTAAATCTCTCGTCGGACATGACGATGCGAAGCGCACCTGATTCAGGACGCCGACGCTGCTGCTTCTCGTCATGTGGGTCGAGTGATTCTTCCCCAGGGTGTGCCTGGACTGACCGGCGGAATTGGTGCTCCCGGATCCCGCCCTTGATGCGACGTTGGTGTTTTTGCTTCCTAACTTCCCTGGAACTGTCGTCGCCGATTAAGAGGAGGCACGACGAATACTTTTGCGGCTTATCGAACGTAATGATTCGTACGGGCGTGGAGACGCAGAATCGCAATTTCAAGACGTTCCGTACGGAATGATAAAGAGATGGTACCTTGTACGGGGCCATGCAGTAACCTATTCGAAGGGTTGACGGAAAGATCGCTCAGCGAACAGGCGCGTCTCATGCCACCCCGTTCTTCCTCGCTGTCAATAACTTTCGACGAGATTCGCCCCCCACTACTGGCAACTGTCAAAAAGGCGCACACACATGCACTAAATTGCCTACTACGTTTGCGAGCGACGCGTCTTCTCTCTTTCTCTATACAGAACACTGAGCACATCTTACTCTCGGGAGTAGATTTCAACAACAGACTGCAACGTTAAAACCATCGCTCTCGTCGATGATAAAAAGACACATATAACGATATAAAAATAAACAATAAAATCGAACAAGTGTCTGCGTAACACGTATCTCAAGTTGTATGCAAAAAATATTCAAAAGTCCAAGGCTCAATCTTAGTCTAATAAAAGTCGAAAAAAAGGGGGGGGGAGAAACTCAATGGAGTACGGGAGTGTAAAAACGACATCGAGCTTCTTGCACAATTCGTCAGTGACAAAACAAAGGGGCTTGACGGGATATGAAGCGGTGATCGGGCGGGAGGTGGGGTCGGGAAGGGGGACGTCACGTCGAAATGAGAAAAAGCATGCCGTTGCATTCCGTGTCGCGTGGAACATGACAGAAAGTAGCAACGAAGCCTCCGCACACACGCGTCCTCGTGAAACTAAAAACGTTCAAACTGAAAAGTAATTTGCTGCCGCCTCGCGGAAAACGAAATCGCATATATATATATATATATATACACGCACATATATAATGTACAATCGCAAAGCGACGAGGGGAAGAGCCGATCTCGCTGGATTACTTTACTAGGACAACGACTCGGCGTCTAAATCTATCGCGCACATTCACACGGACGACGTATGTACACAGGAATGGCGGGTATGAGGCGTTTATCCTCGATCGTCGGAACGGTATGACGGTGAACGTGCTGCCGAAATGCGATCGCTCGCTCGTGTGTGAATACATTCGCAATGTATGCCAGCTACACATACGTTTCCTCCGCTCGCTCTCGGAATTACGTACTCTACATACATGTACATATATAGTGAAACGTGAAAATGGCAGGCACAAGCGCATTCTCTGTATCTCTCTACTTTCTTTCTCCTTCTTCCTCCCTCTCTCCCGATACCTGCGTAAGGATGTTTCGTAGGCAGGATCGCCTGATTGATCGTCGGCAACGTTTTCGTCCACCTCATGTGGCTCTGACAGCGCGACGCGGGCGGCCACATTCTCTTGGGCGAGTTGGTGCAGCTCGAGGCGGAGGTGGAGGAGCCGCTCTCCATCAGCGACCTGTCCATCGCCGACACGTCGGCGCAGTCGCTGTCCTCGCCGCCCGAGTGCAGGCGCATCTGGTCGCGCTTCACCGCGTAAAACCGGCCGTCCCGCTCGGCCTCCAGCTTCGCGAAGTTCTCGCTCGCCTCCTGACAATGCGTCAGCCGCAGGCACCGCTCCTTCATGAAGTACTGCTTCTGCCTGACCAGGTTCTCGAACTCCTTCGACAGGAGCTTCACCGTGCCCTCGATGGCGCGCGTGATCCTCACGTCCACACTCGCGTCCAGGTTGTCGATGCGCTCGTCGGCGCGGCGGAAACTCGCGCCTTGCAACTCCGCCGTCGTCGTCGTTATCGTCGGTAGGTTGCAGAGGGCGCCGGCCTCCAGAGAGTCGTAGTCCTCGCCGGTGTCCTTGGTGGGGATCTCGTTGTCCAGCCGACGGATCCTCTCCTGCTCCGGCCCGTCGACGACGGAGGAGGCGTCGCTCGTCAGGTAACGGCTCTTCCCCAGAAGCGAAGGCTCGTCGTAAATCGCGACCTCGGCGGTCGGCGCTACGCCGAGGTTGCCGTCGTTCCGGTGACTCGGCAGGCTGAAGAACTTGTTCCTGCTGTCCTTGTCGTCGTCGGCTCGCCGAGCGCCGTAGCTGGCGGCCTGCAGGAGCTGCTCGATCGTCTCGCTCGGATGGTGGTCCCGCTTCGCCGGACTCGTCGCCGGGACGCAGCCGTCGGCGTCGGCGCTCTTGCCGGCGGGCGAGAGCGGCGGCGTGTCGACGTACTTCCAGGTCGGGCGGGCCCGGTTGCGCATGCTCTGGGTGCGCGACGAGTTCCTCTTGGGCTTCGGCGGCTTGTGAGCGACGAAGTCGTTCAGGATCGTCATCATCATCGACTCCGGCGGCCTCGGCGGCACCTTCAGACTGTTGCTGCGCGAGATCGTCTCCGCTTTGCCGCTGATCGCGTCGTCCTTGTCGTGGTCGGAGTGGAACTCGTAGTAGACGCGCGTCTTCGCCGGCGCGTCCTCCGCGAAGTCGCTCTTGGCGGTGTTGATGATCCGCGTGTCCTGCAGGGACTTGGACCGGAAGACCGCCCGGCAGAGCGCGGCCCCGTCGTCGGGGCGCAGCGCGTCGTCGTCGATCTCGTTCGGATTGTAGCTCTCCGAGTTCTGCCGCTTCCGCTTGTAGTGCGAGTCGAAGAGCATCTCCAGCGGCGCGGACCTCACCATGGAGTCCGAGTCGTCGGTCAGCACGCTCTCCGTGCTGCGGTGGTCGGCGTTCTCGCGCAGCGGGAACATCTGGTAGTCGGACTCGTCGGTCAGTATGCTGTCCTGGCTCCTGCCGGCCTGCATCCGCCGCCGGGAGAGGAAGAAGCTGGCGCTCGAGTGGCGGTCCGGGTCGCAATGGTTGTAATCGAGGATTTCGGCGCTGCCCTTGGAGAAGGACTCGACCGAGGCGTCCGAGAGCACGCTCTCCTGCGAGCCTGACAGGACGCGCCGCTGGAAGTTCTGGTAGCTCGAGTAGTTCCTGCAGTCGTCAACGCGGATGTTGATCTGGTAGTCGCTGACGCAGCGCCGGGGCGGGTTCTTGAAGTCGCCCTCCAACGAGTCGTCGCTGAAGTTGCCGTTCCCATCGTCCACCTCGTCCGCCATGCTCTCCTTCAGGTTCTCCAGGTTGCGCTCGTTCATGGCCGGCAGGCTCTCGAACGACTTGGCGAGGTTCTCCATGTCCTCCTCGTTGTCGTCCAGGCCGATGAAGTAGCTGCACGA
Organism: Dinoponera quadriceps; assembly: GCF_001313825.1. Lineage (NCBI taxonomy): Eukaryota > Metazoa > Arthropoda > Insecta > Hymenoptera > Formicidae > Dinoponera > Dinoponera quadriceps. Next base: position 63,637 of record NW_014555716.1, read on the forward strand.
TCGGCGCTTCTGCGCGAACCTCGCGAAGCGACCCACGTCCTTCTTACACTGCTCCCGCAGCAGCTTCAGCTCCTCGCACACGGGCGACTCGGGCAAGGACTGATTCGCCTTGTTCAACGACAGCTTATACTTTTCAGTTTTCTTTAGTGTCAACGTCAACGGACGGCTGAGAGTCGGCTTGTTCGCGCCCGGACTTTTCGACCGGCTATCGCTATCGCTCGGCAATTCTAGCTTGGATAAGGCATTCCCAACACCTTGAGCCTTGTTAATGAGTTGCTGGGGTTTAAGCGCGGGCTTCGGGTTTAACGTGGGTTTGCGGGGGTTGTTAGTCGACTGTGAGAATTGATTTTGCTGACTGGTTCGGTTACCTGTACTGAGCCTGTTCGCGCGGTGATGCTTCTCCGGTATGTGGCTGCTCAGGTCGGATATGCTCTGGCTGGACTTCAGCGACGATCTGTAGCCGACCTGTGCGAGAAATAAAAAGGGAAATGGAAATTAACCGATTCGTCGGAAATATAACGATTAAAGTCGAAACTCTAATTTCCAAATGTAGCAAACAACGATTAAAAAGGATATTTCAGGCTTTCGTCTCTTTTGAAGCTAATTTTTCACTTTGAGATGGTATGGCAATTCTGTAAGAGTTTATGAATGAGATATATATTTTAATTCCCCGTAAGAAGATAGAATATTTCTATTTTTTTCGTCGTGACGTTTTCGAGACCGTTGTAAGAAATGTCTAATAATCAGCTGTTTAAGAGAAATTTTCCTCTTAATTTCCCGAGTATAAAAGATAAAAATTAAAAAATGGCATCATGAATATGTTGTTTCATTTTCACATCTCTCATATCGTTAATTTGCAATAATTAAAATACTATTTCTCGCGAACTACAGCCAAATAATTTTTATAATTGTCATACATCCCGTATCAACGCGTAGGCGTGAACGGAAAAACTTAAAATTCGAAAAGGATGCACTTTTCATGACACGAAATTTGTCGACCAGTGTGTTACGAGTCGAGCAGCTCTACATGGGCACGTTACTCTGAGGCGCGACCTCGTACTCACACTTTGCAATTTCCTCCTGGTCTCCTCTATTCTCCTCTGCAGTTCCTCCCGCTTCTTCACGATATCGGCGTCGCCCCTCGCGTGCTTCGTGGCGTTAACCACCGCCGCGTTGCGGATCTTGGAGCCGGTGTTGCCCTCGGCACCGCCGCTGAGCCTGCAACCCGTTCGTTTTCCAGGTTAATCGATAATCGTTTCGGCGAGAAAAGCCGTCACAGCCGCCTAAATAATCGGGTCAACGGTGACTCGGCGAATATTATCTTCACCTTCCGTGGAATTGCGAACTGATGCTCGTGGCTTTCACGCGATTCGGCGGCTCCTCGGCCCCGCTGAGCGACTCGAAGGCGTTCTTCAAGTACTTCTCCCTGTGACTTTGTTTGGCGAGCTGATCGAAGCCCTCCGAGCTCGCCTCGGACAGCATCGACAACGGATTCCTCTCGGCGCTCGGAGTCGACGCTCCGCCCTCCGAGTCGGACTCGTCCTGACTGCCGGACGCGGTCAATTCGCTCGTCCGGCCGTTCTCCGCGTTCTTTAATCTCTTTTGCCGCCTTTGCGACCTGCACGTCCGAAGAATGTGCGAAACTCGCGTTACCCCGTGCGAGAAGTTCTCGGGCCGATTTTTATTTTCAAGAGAGCAAGAGAGAACCGGGGGATAAAGCGGAACTCTCCTCGAACGTACCTTCGCAGCTCCTCGACGTCCATCGCGTTGACGGTGAATTGATTCGACACGATGTCCTCCGGGGGCGGGTAATACATTAACCTGTGGTGCGACTTCTCCGAGCCGGTCGTGCCGTTCTCTCCCTCGGAGTAGTCCTCGACGTCCCCGTCGTGCTCCGTGCTCTCGTGGTCCTGAACAACACACGTCATGTTTTCTTTTTAAATAAAAGTAAGACGAACCGTCACACGTGTAAACTGTAAAAATAATTCGATCAAAAGGTCGAGATTTGAGGAGAAAAAAAAAACACACGTAACGTGCACAAGCCATAATGTATGAGACGATAATATCAACTGAAACCAAGGCGGATCAGCAGAAACATTATTTACGCAAACAAATAATAGCTGCATTTTTCTACGAAAGAAACAGACAAAAAAAGAAAGCGGCTCTGTGTACGTATTGTCGTTGAGAAAAAGGTGATTCCTTCGCGAATGATAGTTTCTCAGGGCGTTTCTCACGCTCAGGTGGATGTACCTCGAACTTAAAGCTGCCAAGGCTGCTATCGTCGGTGTGATGACGACTCCTCGACTGACGTGTCAATTCCGTGACATTGTTACTTCTTACAGTCACCTTACCATCAATCACCTACGTGAGTGATTCAAATCAAACGTGATCAACGGGCCAAGTATGAACGACAAGTCGAAGGTTGTCGGTTGCGCGACTCAAATAAAAAAAGCAAGCGAGAAGCGAGGTAAATCGATGAAGGGAATGGATCCGTTATCGTTGGAGTTTATAAGCGTGGGCGTATGTGCATGTGTGCGTGTGTGTGTGTGTGTGAAAAATCGAAAAGGCAACACGCATGCGTCAAGACGGCAAATTCGGAACATTCGCAACTGTGGTTAGTACCTGTTTCGAATCGCTTTCTATCTCTCTATAACTTTCCAAGCAAGGTTGAAACACGCTTTCCTCCTCTTCCTAAAATCGCAATTCTCAATGTTAATGCTCCATGTGTCCTACACTCAAAAGCGTAAATAATTCCATCGCGCTGTAACTTCGAGAAGCCTTTCGTACCATCGTGTAACTGGATGAGCATGAATATTATTAAGAAAAAAAAAATGAAAAAAAAAATTTTTTTTTATGAACGTCGTTCAGGATAGAATCCCTCAAGACATCTCGGATATTTTAGACTTCTTAAACATTGCATAAATAAACTAAAAACTATATTTAGTAATTATCTATCACCTAAATAATAATTTCAGTCTCATACGACGTTTATATAAACAGCGTTACGCAATCTCATAAATTGAAAAACATGTTAAAGGTTTCCGAACTTGTAGGAATACACGGTGCTGTTACCCTTCTCGTTAGACGAAATTCAACCAACGAAAAGGCAATAGAAAGAGAGATCATCCACGTTCAAACGTCTACTTCTCACTTTCTAGATCCGTCAGCACGAAAGATCGAAGAAATCCTGCCTCCAGCATTGTACATCGCTGGTTCAACATAAACCAGATTCTTACTTGAGAGACTCTAACTCCGAGTATTAGCGGTTGTTGCGGATTTCTATCGCGGGTCACCCGGTCTCTCCCTCCGATACGAACCCGCTTGATGATCATCGCTTCCCGCCGATAGTCGCTGCTGCACTTCGTCTCGGTGCCGCTGTCGATGGAGCTGTCCTTCGAACCGCCGCCGCCGCCGCCGCCGTCCGAGTCGATGGCGCCGCGCGACGGGGGAAACGGTATGACCTCGTCGCTGTCGTACACAGATTTGACGGTGATACCGTCCCCTTGCTGGACCCGTTGGGCCCACCTCCCTTTCGGCAGGTCGACACCGAGCGACCTGACGTTCGAGCCGAGTGCCGCACCGCCGTCGTCTGCGCTGCTCGCGGCGGTGTTGATCTGCTTCTTCGCCCACAGCGGCAGCTGGCCCACGCTGAACCGGTAATCCACGCCGACGCCGCTCTGCGCCGTCGGGTTCGCGTTGGGATCCAGAAATTCCGGCGGGGCCGGCCCGAAAGTGTCGTTGTCCAGCTGCACCTCGATCCCGCCGCCGTTCACCTGAGGCGGTTTCCTGCGGAGGAAATTCGAACGGAGATGCTGCGACAGTTCCTTCTCAACGGGATTTCTCGAGTCGTGAACGGAAACCACAAACGGGACAACGGTGTATACTGTACACGTGACCTTAAGTTTCACGTGACAGACGCCGCCGCTCCGATCGTTCGAGGGAAACTAGCAAAGGTATCTCGTAAATTCTCGCTTTGTGTCAATCGTATCATATCAGATTGACTCGGATATATCCTTCCTCACGCGCATTTCATTTCATTCATTGGTCGGCATGTATCTACTCGAAAAGAGCGCTTTGTTCGAGCCAAGCTTCCCCGGTGTTTCACGGGAAGACCTACGAATCGATCGACCTAACGACTTTACGTTCGTGTGTATACTCACTTGCCGGCGCGCATCGCTTGCTGCGCGAGACGGGCCTGCATAGTGACGACCATGTCGTGCGGGACGCGCCACACGAACACGCAGCCGTCGCCGCTCGCGGACACGAGGTGACGACAATCCGGACTGAAACGCAGACCCGTCACCAGTTCCGAATGACCGACCATAGTGGCCATGCACTCCCCGCTGTAATAGTCGTACACACACAGCGTTTTGTCTGTACATGAGGTAGCTACGTAAATGCCGGACGCGTCTGGAAGAGACGAAAGACGTGAGAGATTATAGGTCACCGAGTCATCGAAGGTTGGGGGGGGGGGGTTTTTCTGTCCTCACCTAGGACGACTTTGATCAACGAGCCGTCCTCGCCGACGGAACCCTTGAAAGTCTTGCTGTGTTTACCCGTAGTTACATTGTAAACCCTAATGTTCCTATCCTGGCAGGCAGTTAGCACGTGCTTTTGCCCGGAATCGACCTCCATGTCGTACAGAGTGGTCTTCCCCTGGGCGTTGTGACCCCTCGCGAATTGCGGCATCCCTCCCGGTGTCTGAAGCCGGGGTAAGAAAGTCGGTGGATAAGGTTGCGCCTCCGCGAATCGAAATTGGGAGGGAAAGAGAGAGAGAGAGAGAGAGAGAGAGCAGAATCTTACCGATTGCAGCTGTCTGAAAATAATGCTCTTATCGGCGCCGCAGGACACCATCTGTATTTGATTACCCTGATTCGTTTGATTGAAAAATCTGACGGCAGTGATGGAAGAACTGTGATCGTCGAGCGTCTGCAGGAAATTGTATCCTTGATCCACGCTGAAGACGTGTATCAGCCGGTCCCGCGACGCACTCGCCAACAGCCTCGGGGCGTCCACGGAGTACCGCGAGAACCTCGAGTATTCCAGGCACAACACCTCGGCGTCGTGCGCTTCTATTAGGCACAGCTCCTCGAGCGACGAGACGTCGTGAATCCTGATGTTGCCGGATCTGCGGGAACAATGCGCGCGGGAACGAATCGCGCGTTACCCTGAGCGTCTTTCTCCCCATCTTTCTCTTTCTTCGGGGCTTCGATCGCCTGTATTCATTCGATCTGAGCTCACCTATCGCCGGAAGCGAGGTGCTTGCCGTCAGGACCGACCCTTATCGATCTCACGCCGTTGCGCCCGTCGTACGAAGCGTCGCTCTTCTCCGTGGATCCGGCCGCGGCCAGGTCCAGGTCCTTCAGGTAAGTCAATTCCGGATCGACGTATAGTACCTTGAGCAATTCCTGTCGGCAACAGAGAGGGGAATCCCGGAGGAATAAGACGGTTCGCTTCTTTCTCGTGGTCACGTGACGCACAGGCCGGCGTAACAACGTTAATATTTTTTTATTAGGCCTGGAGTCACCGAAACTTTTCGTCCGCGTAGTACCCGCGTATTGATATGTTCGTTGTCAGCGTCACACATGTGTGACGCACCGATCTTTCATGTCAAGCTCAGCTCTTTGTTCAGAATTATCGTTTTTGCTTCACGCATTCGCTATCGGCGTCACGCGTGCGCGACCGTTTTTCTCTCGGCGTTATATCCACAATTATATAAAAATTATAAAATTACACAAGAAAAAATATATAACATTATTTATAATAAGATGTAAAAATATACAAAATTATTTGATTATAGGTAAAAAATAGATATAAAAATATTCTATAAAAAAATATTAGGTGGTATATGAAGGGATTTCTCATATAAATCGTAGTGACATACGCATTAACGTGATCGTGCGTCATGACTGATCCGATCGATCAAGAAAATGAAGGGCACACTCACGTTGCTGTAAATGTTTCGTTTGTACAAGGTGTCGTTCGGCGAGACGTCCTTCTCCAGATTCCAGACCCTTATCGTGTCGTCGCTGGAGCAAGTGATGAAGCTGCCAGCCGGCATGGCGCCGATGCAGTCTGGACCGGCCGGATACATCTCGACGCCCCAGATGCAGGCCGAGTGGTATAGGAACGAATGAGACTTGCCGACTCGCCTGATGTCCCTCACGTCCCAAACGTAGATGCTGTGGTCGTTGTAGACGCAGGTAAGCTTGTTGTTGCGCTCGTCGAACGCCAACGCGATCGCGTCCGGATACCTCGCTTCGGGTGGGTGTTGGGACATGTGACTGGAAAAGTAGCCAGAGCGTGGACGCTGAGATAACAACGGTCGTGAGCGAGCGTAGCGAAACGGAGGAATCGACGCCGCACAACGTGAAGAACAGTCGATCTGATGGATATCGCGTACGTTGAATTATGACTTTAAAAAGACTATTGAGACTCGGATGGCAAACAACACCGGTGAGAATGATAAGAGCCACGGACGTTATAATTTAAACGATAGTTGAAAAGGTATAATTATTCGAACGTAATTTGAAAAGTAATTTAGAACTATCGCTGGGCGCGATAATTTAAATCTTAGCGCAGAAGGGCGAAATGAAATTAATTAGAATGAAATTATCGCGCCCGCGCAACATCCGGCAACATAGCTCTCATCGGCTTAGAATTTCTTCACTGGTTGTTTACCGTCGAAACGTTCAATATCTTTATGTTTGAAATAATAATTCATTGTTGCGTCCGGCATCCGACATGTCGATTGTTAATTACTACTCGACGTTTAGTGGAAAGCACGTGTAATGGAGTAAGAATTACTCGACGAGTAATTCGGTTTCGATTGAAAGACGAATTATTTCGCCTCAGGTTGTTCACTCGTCACACATTGCGCGATTGAGAGAGGCGGGTGTTAGCGATTAGGAGATATTTTCTTACCTGATGGACAAGCCTTGCGCGACATCGACCCCCAGGTAATGCGTCCTCGGTAAGGTGGTGATAAATTGGAGCGTGCTAGGACTGAAACACCTAACGATCCCTTCGGCGCATCCGATGAAGATGTATTTATCGCCGACAGCCATGCAATTGGCGCTGCTCGTCTGTAAAAACGTATAGACACCGCGATATCGCTTTTTCTCGTCCTTCCGGATCGTCGACCGCTCGCGGTTTTTCCGCCTCTCGTCGCGCGCGGCGACGAGACAATATGTGTGTGTGTGTGTGTGCGTGTGTGTGTGTGTACATGTACCGTGTGAAGAAGCCGAGTTAACTCGGCCAAGCAAAGTGTGTGACTTACTCGCAGCTCGACCCATTTGTCCAGGAGCCTCCTGTTGTTAAATTCGCACAGCAGGCCCGTTTTGGTAATCGCGTACGTGGAATCCGCCATTTCCCCCCTGCCGCAGGCTACGTCAACGAAATCGTTGTTCCTCTGCTCGCCTAATATGGCAGATCGGCCCATCAAAGGCACAGGTTCCTTGTACTGCGCAATGGAGAATCGCGTGAGCTACAAAGCTATCTTTGTTGAAAAAAAAAAAAAGAAAAAGAAAGAAAGAAAGCAAACGAGCCGCTCTCGTACTCGTGTCAGAGAGAGAGAGAGAGAGAGGGAGAGCGGCGCGAAGAAGAAAAATTACCTTCGCGCTGCGTGAATACTCCAGGTACCAAAACTTGACGTGCCTGTTGCCCACGGTGACGAAATAATTGCCGTTTTCCGCGAAGCAAACGGCCTTTACTTTGCTTGACACTTTGTTCGACGCGACCTTAACATTGCTCCTCCAATCCCAGACGTTGACGATCATGTCGTGCTGCGAGCCGACCGAGACGACGTACTTGTTGCTGGGCGAAAACGCCTGGCAGATGAAAGCGCGTGAGAGAGAGAGAGAGAGAGAGAGAAAGAGAAATATAAATAGAGAAGGAAAGGGAGAGGAAAAAATATACTAAGGAAGGATGCAAGATCGGAGGGTATCCTCCGGCTCGCTCTTTGTACCCCCGCAAATCAGCTTCGGGATTAATCCGTGGGACGATCTCGATTAATATAATTCAAGGTACCGCCGGCGATATTGCATACCGTGGATCGTGCGTGCGATATCGCGAACGATAAAAATCTCTTTTTTTCCTCTCTCGTGGCCACCGCGAGGGGAACCTGAGAAAATCTCTCCTCGCGGCAGCGCGTTACGGGAACACCGTGGTGTATGTACTACGTGTGTACAATGAAAGGAATACCGTTGCTTATTCATTGGAAACGATTCGGTATGCTCGTACTTGGCGCCTCGCGTCGACGCACCGGCACGATGCACGCGGAGCGAATGCGAGGCGAAAATCGCGCCGGAACGAAGAGAAGCCCCGAGCGATCGGATCCCGAGCGAACTTCGTGAGAGAACGATCGGCGGAAAGGGCACGCGAAGGGCCTCCATCGAGCGATCGGATCGCCGAAGAAGTGCTTGCATCACGGAGAGGCGACTACGTCAGTGTAACTGAACGATTCGCTTGAGAACTGAATTTTAAACTTGAGTCAAATGTTAAGGTAAAATTACCGATGCCCGCATAGAAGAGAAGCGCTAGATTCGAGTAAATAATTACACCCAATACTCCTTGGCAAATATTTGTACGTGGATCAAGCGATATTTACTTGACGCAAATAAAATATTTTCCCAATAAAATATTTACTTGATCTACGTGAAATTTGCTGAGGAGTATTGGAATAATTACTCACTTGAATCTAGCACTTTTTTTCTATGCCGACACGTACCTAATTCTGAACACTTCCAATGTTTCGGATCTCTTAATATCTTAATTAAAAGAAATTTAAATGAAGATTTTAATAAAGAAAAAACTTTGAATATGAATATTTGAACTTTCGACGTAGAATATATGTATACATATATTGAATGTATACATACATTCTTTACTTTCTTGGGCGAAGCATTCACTCATGCGATTTCGAGTAGCAGTATTTATCCTGTCGCTCGGAGAGAAAACGCTACCCCGCTTTTCACTTGTACCTGAGATTCCAGAGAAGAATTTCGAGGAAATTTAGAGAGCGATAACACAGTGCCGGTGTTAAGTCGGTTCAACCGACGTGTTTAAAAGCCGTCCGACTTTTTGCGGAGCGCTCGTTGTTTGCGGAGAGAACCCTCGCGTTCTCCGGCGGTGTGTTTCACCGAGAAAATCAATTGCTCAACTTTGCGGAGCGGTTCTGGGAATCTTGACCTTAAAAGTACCCGTTCCCATTCGACGACGACGACAACGACGACTAGGACGGCGGGTTAGTAATAAAAGCAGGCGCACAAGTAAACGAAGGCGCGAGCACGTTCGCGGTTTGATGACAGAGCATATGATCCGCAATTCATAGTGGCCGGTCGAGAGGTGCTTTTTTTGCGGCAATGCCATTATCGACTGCGAGCTAGAAATAGACGTGGTTTTTCCTGTGCGCGCCAACGCGCGATTTACACCGAATTCACACTATCCGGTCTAAACGGCGGCAGAAATCCTCCGTTAAAATATTCCCCGATATCTTCGTGTCAGAGAGTGCTCACAGTAGCTCCGTTAACTGTCGCAGGAAAATTTTGCCATCGGACCATTTAGTTGAAAATGCCGCTATTTCGTTAAGTCTGCATCTTTTTGGTTCATCTGCATTTTTTCGGCCCGAGAGCGATAAGCACACATATATTCTTACAGATTACAAATTTCCTTGGTTTTCGTGTTACAGATAAACTGAAACGCTGCAATCGTTGCCGCCGTCTGGCCGGATAAGTGTGAATCCAGCCTTAAGCCACGCGTCCGCCACGCAACTATCCTTTCTTACCGTGGATTGTAAAACGCGCGCCGTGTGTTACGTTATGTCATCGCGTTACGGTAAACAAGGGCGTGCGCGCGCGCTCGCTCGCGGCCGGCTTTCTCGTGTGCACGGCTCTTCGGCTTACGAAAGAAGCCGCCGGATTAACGTTTTGCAGCAGCAACGGCGACCGAGAGTTACAGTTACAGCCGAAGTCGGCGATTGATTTACTCGCGATTTATTTATTCGAACAACAAACGGGATCGGGCAACGCGAGGCATCAGCGCAGCTGGAGGAGGAAGAAGATTTACTGAGAAAATCATGTTTGGCGTTTGTAACTATACGGTGAAAAATGTTATGTTACGAACGGTCCACTTAAATTTTTGCACTACTTTAACACGGGAAATTGTGAAAAAGTACGTTGAAAGGGAAAAAAAGCTAACATTCAAGTAAATAATTACTGTGATACTCTTTAGCTAATTTTACTTGAATTAAGTAAATATTACTAGAATGTAGCACTTTTGCCTTTCATACACAATGTACACAAATATGTTAAATTAACATGTTACCTTTTAATACATTCACCTTGTTGAAGTAACGCAAAAAATTGGGTGAGCCGTTTGTAACAAGATTTCTTTACCGTGTATGATCGGGTAAGTAAAAGATTTATAGTCCGAATTATTTTTTTAGCGAGCGTTACTACGATGTCAACGATAATAACCTTGCATATCGTTGCTACTATTTTGTGGGTTAAAACTAGAATAATATATAGTCGAGGCCGAAAATGACTATAATTTCAGTGGAATTTCTCTCAGTGAAAAGCTGTCAATTTGGACTATCCGGGTATCCGGGTAACCTAGATTTTTCAGGTGTATTACCCGAATCCAGATAACTGAGTATATATACGGTTAATTTCGAACGTTACAATAATTATTGACTCTTCTAACGATAACAAATAGCATACGAATGTAAGTCTGTGCTTTTAATTGAGCCACGTTGCACGTTTTGCCGTTAAAGTGAAAACAAAAGAATCTAACCTACCATTAAGAAGCAAAGGAAAAGGATCGAAGTTCCAGTACAGCACTAGTTCGATTAAAAAAACAGGTCTTATATGTATACCCAGGTATTCGGATAATCTCGGGAGGATCCGGGTACTTCCAAACTCATCGAAATGTCCGAATTATACTGAAGGGCTAGGAAGAAGGCGCTCGGCGCGCGTACTTGGACTACTCACCACACAGTTGATACCGTATTTGTGTCCGGAGAATTCTGCGATCTGCACGGCATTGTGCGGATCGGAGATGTCCCAGACACGAACGTTCGGCATGTGGCCGCATTCGCCGGTGGCCAGAAGCTTACCGTCCCCAGCGAGCGCCAGGGAAGTCACGGTCTTGCGACAGGCGTTCAGCACGTGTGCCTGGCTGTTTTTCCGCGGATTGAAGAGCACGACAGTGCAGCTGCAACAGGGGAACGGGATAGCGTCCGTCAGATAACGTCGTCAAATAACGATAAGTTCGCTCACTCTTACAGCGCACCACGATAATTTAGATAGAAGCGATAGAAGAGTGAAGTGAAATCGGCACACTAAGACAGAGAGAGAGAGAGAGAGAATATTTAAGAAATAAAAAATATCTATTCGGTAACTTAATTCTAAATTTCGACTCAATTTTAAATCCAAACTTATTTGTTTATTATTGAATCTGAATTATTTTATCTACTCGTAGATATTATAGAATAAATAATTCTCTTTTCATGAAAAGCGGTTTTAAGAAAATGGATATTTTCTCACTCGAACACAATCTTTTCTCAGTGTGGAAATATCAATACAATAAAAGGAAAATAACGCGCGTGTCTAGCGACAGCCGACACGATGTTGTCAGCTAATCGCAGACAATCGCCTCTCGCAAGCGACAATATATCGCACGTATCACGGGTGTACCGTGTGGCTCGCAACAATGAGACTTGTTCAGGGAACGAATTTATCAGGCGAATATAAATTAATTCGTCGTTTATCTTGTACAAAATTCCAAATTAATATTCACAGCAGAAAGAGTTCGGCCGTCAAAGCAATCGTCGCCGTTGATCTCGGGCCATCGAGAATCTCGGGCGGCCGTCTGATTCCATTGCGGAAGAATGCCCGACAGTTTTTTCCCTCGGTCTTTACGCCGATCTCACGTTCGAGAATTAATCAGGATCGGCACGGGCGAAAGGCCGCATTCCGAATTCCAATTCGTCGCCGGCGATATTATCGATCGCGCAGACCGCAATTACCGGGGTCGAATTAAGACTGCCGCTTTCTATATCGGTCGAAACGTTTTCTTTTTCCCCCTTGGCCGTTCTCCACCGGCTTTAATAGAGATCGTAAATCCTAAGCTCGTGAACCTTAATCGCTTCAAGTTCACCGAAAGCGGAAGTCGTCGCTCCCGTCGTTTACTCAGTCGCGACTTTTTCGGCCGGCACGCTTTTTCGCGCCTGTCATGAGGAGTGATAAGAGGCTACTTTCTCTCGCGCCTCTATCTTCAGCCACGGTCATGCTGGCCGAGCGCGGCGGAACTCGACAAGTCGTAACGAAGTACACTTCGTCCTAATCCGGCGACAAGAACAAGGAAACATGCTGAGCCAAAGAGACAAACAGAAAAAGAGAGAGAGAGAGAGGGAGAGCGAGCGAGGGAGAGCGAGTGAGGGAAGAGCAAATAGAAGACCAGCGGACCGCCGGCGTTCTACTCGAACTCTCGAGTACGCTTAACATTCGCTTAACAAACGCTCCTCGGCGCTCGAACAACGAGAGACTCTAGTCAAGTCGTAGGATACCAAAGCGCACTTTATCCAAGTGCGATCTCAGCGAGGGAATCGCGAGCGATAGCGGAAGCGGCTGCTCTCGGCTCTCGAGACGCGCACACGCGCTATTTGTCCCGCGTGCTTCGCAGATCTCCGGACGCGGACCCGAGGGCGACGACTGCGACGACGACGCACGCGGAAATTACGTAACGCGCATCCGCACAATTCGCCCGGCGAATACCGTATGACCGTCCGTCCGTACGCGTCTATATACACACATCGACTTCCGGTTAGTTCACTTTCAGGCGCGAGAGAAAAGGCGCATGGCATTAACGGACGACGAGGCTCTCTCGGGGTTAGGGACCTCCTCCTCCTCGCCGACTCTGCGTGCGTCTCGTCGCCGTAACGGCTCGCCGAAACCATTCGAATGGCCGTGACGACCGGCCCGGTCTCTCCTCGTACTCTTTTCTTTTCGTCCCGCTTCGCTCCTCCGCGTTCTCCGCGGCCGGGAAGCGCCGACCGGCGTGTTCCTTACGTAATTACTCGGACGAGATCTGACGCGGGCGCGGCGATGACGAGATATCCCGCGTTCCTCAGAGATAACGAGAATAAATCCCGCGACTCGTTACTGCGCGCGCGCGCGCGCGCGTAATTGTGAATCTTATTCACGTTAATTGCATCCCGAGTTAACCCGAGTCGAAAGACTCGGGTGCTGAACTTCGACGCTCCCGAGGAGTTGGCGCTTACGTGGATGATGATTTATGGATTAGCAAAGACCTACCAACCTTTGGCGATACTGCATCTGTTAACATTTCTATCTTGGGTGTTTAATTCCGCACGGGCGGAAAGTTTGGACGAATATGATAATGAACGAATCAAACGCGTTCTCGTCGAAATGCGCGGGATATCTGCTTCTTACGCGGCGAGTTCAGTTTTTATTGAAATTCACCAGATATTCAGCTTTGTTCAATCGAAACGCGTTTGATTTGCTCATTATTTATTATTTGTTGTCATTATTATTTGATAATTATTAAAATCAATTCAAACTTATTCTTATATGTATAGGTTTAACTTTAATGCTACTGTTTGTAAAAGAAACTATTTCGACGATGAAATAGCGAAAACAGAAATTTAGAACATCATCATGGTCAAAGCAGAAATAAATTATATTATTGGAATTCAACCTATTTTTGTTATTTTATCTCCAGTTGTGTACTTGAGAAAAGAATATTTGGTATTTATGATTATAATAACCATAATTATACCACATACCATATAGTACAATATAATTATAATTAAAAGAACCATTTTTCTAATTCCTGTAAAGTCAAGAATAATAACTTTACATCTATATTGCTAATATTATTTTAGTATTTTTTCATAATTTTGTAGTTAAAACTAAAGAAGAGTATAAGTGAGGGCGAAAATAACTATAATTTCTCTCAGGTCGTAGAATTCAAGGTTTAATATAAGGCCAAAGTTTTGACTCAAAACGACCGCTCGTTCATTCGCTCGCTCATTCTCGAACGCAGACCCGCAATTCACGAGGCTGACGCGAATAATTGTCGTTTAACATTGTTGTGTGTTGACAAATTTGCCCGGGGAAAGGATCTCGGTGAAGCCGGGAAGTTGACGTTGAGAGAGATCAGCGACGAGGAATTTCAACGGAGCGATTTCCCGCGGTGCGTCTCACGGATATGTCGACGTAATTACAAGCGCGAGCGCATTAATCATAATACTGCGATAGCGCAATTACCGTCCGTTTTACGACACAGAATAGTGGGGACCGTCTTTGCGCTGAGCCCGTTATCTCGACGTGCAGTTTCTTCCGTTCGAGAAAAGAAAAGAACGTAGGGTAGAAGTACTAATGTCCGGACGCGCACTTTATCACGAATATTCTTATTGTTTTGGATTCTTTTATTATTTTAATTGAGAGAAATTAAAATTAAAATCTTAATTTTAGAAAAAACTTTAAATACGAATATTTAAATTTTCTGTGTGTGTGTGGGTGTGTGTGTGGAATATGTGTACATTTAATATATATGTATTCAAGGCATATATTCTACATTTAATATATATGTATATATTCTATGCTAAAAGTTTGAATATTCGTGCTTAAAGTATTTTAAATTAAAAGTTTATATAAGTTTTTAATTGAAATATAAAAAAATTTATATAATAAGAATGTTCAGAGTTAGGTACGTGCCCAGGTATTGATATTTTCTTGAGCAATGGCCGTTGTCACATGTATGTGATTTCATTCTGTAGGCGATTATCGTCTTATAAAAAAATATTTCTCGGCAACACTTTACACATTCGTAATTTTATAGGAGCTATACAAGCATATACAAGCATATACAAGCATATACAAGCATATACAAGCATATATAAGCATATATAAGCATATATAAAGTTAGATACGCGTGTGTACAGATTTATGTGGGAGGATGTTTGTCTTTTTAAATACTGTCTGAGCGGAGCTGTCGAAATCTTTCGGCGGCGATCGTATATTTTTCCCCGATATAAGTGCGGCCGTCCGAGTGCTAAAGTGGTTCCCCTCGCGAAAGAACGCTGGCGAGACGCGCGAAACGCGTTCGTTTATCGAGAGGATCGGCAGAAAACGGCTGCGGTCACGTGAGAGATCGAGGGGTCCAATTGAGCCGCTGAATAATGCAGCGCTCGAGAAGAGAGATCCAGGACCCGTGAAGAGCATCGCGTGAGTGAAGCTGCCACCGAACTCCCCCGCAACTTCGCGTTAATTAATTCCGCCGCGAGATCTTGTAATTGCTTACCTCATATCAAAAAGCCGAAAGGAGACAAAGAAAGAGAGAGAGAGAGAGAGAGAGAGAAAGAGAAGCGGAGGCAGAAACTCCGGCTTTGAAGCGCGATTGCTCGCGTGTCCGGATTATTAAAAGTGGAATGAGCGATCCGGATGAGGAGATCTTTCGCGATCGACCGGCCGACGGATATTCGAAGCTTTCGCGGCGCGGAGAAATGCTCGATCTGGATTCCGACTTGGTGCCTTCGCGGCCTTTGTGAATCTGTTTCCGATGTCTCGCGAACGTTTCGATTCGCTTCTTCGGGGAAAAGAACTTGAAATTGATTTCAAGTTGTTTCTCTCCCTCTCTCTCTCTCTCTCTCTCTCCCTTTCTGGCGAAGTTTCGTGAACATTTTAGCTCGTTGCTTCGAGAAGAGAGACAATCTGAGGCTGATATCAGGTTTCTCCTCTCCCCGAAGAGATAAACTGCAATATTCACGAGAGAGGTCAGAGACAAAGTCACGAAGGACGCGGGGCGCCGGCATCCAGACAGGGAATCAGGTAACGTCGCTTTCAGGCCGCCGACGATTTCCTTCTTCGCGCGATGCTGATTAACACGCATGATTTCACGCGCGGAGGAATTTTACGCGACAGGAGGCGCTACTTCGGCGCGAAGTGAGTCGAACTGGTGCCCATTATGGGGACGCAAGACGAAAGATGCGCCGATGAAAGAGGACCACGGCTTTCTATCGTTTCACGACGCGGCCATTGTGCGCGCGCGAGGCTTATTAATTTCTCTTCCCGCATCTCCCGCGGCAGAAGTGGATTTCGAACGACAGCTGTAAACACATGTGGGACGTTTCACGCGTGGAGAAGAAGATATCGCGCGTCCGCAGGAGAGAGAGAGAGAGAGAGAGAGAGAGAAAGACGGATTCTGTCAAGTCGAATAAAATCAATTTCACATCCCGTGTGCAATAATATCGCGGATCACGGCCCCGCGATTTTCTACTTTCCGTTTTTGCGTCGCACGGCTCCTGGCGCGGAGGAGGCCTCCCGGGCCCGCCGCGAAGGAAAAACGCGGACGACGAAGGACTTTCGATCCGCGCGCGCCTGCAACAATACCGTCGCATTTCATGCGAATTTCGCCGCCGACAACCGCCGCGTGTCTCCGGCGGCCGGCTGCTAATTCAAGGCTCGGTGTCTCGCGAGGAGGCAACAATGGGTGACGACGACGATGTTACCTCGTTCCGAGCCCGGAGAAAATAACGAGCGTACGCTGCGGAAGGAGAAATAAAACGTTTCTCGCGCACCACCCCCGTGCGGACGCGTGCGTACGCAAAACAGAGATTTGCTGTCGCAACTGAAAACCCCCGGCGGCTTAGCAAATCCACAGTAATATCCGGCGACAGCCGTGCGGAAAATTCGTGATGCTCAACGACACGTATTGTTTTTATATTCGCAAATGCATGAATCCTCTTGCTGTGTCAAGGGAAATCTGGTACGTCGACAAAACGACTCGTTGCAAGAAACAATATGATACCAGCGAAAATGGATCAGATACTCGAGGCTTCCACGCGGTGTCGAGATAAACGGGTTTGTTCTACGAGGAAGTTCGTGATCATCGCCAAACGCGATTTTTCTCCCGGCCGAGCAAATCCGCTCAGCCCCGCGACACTCGGTTTTGTCCGTCGAACTGTGGATTTGCTGAATCAACCAAACCCATTTTTCCCCTCCGTCGGTCTACCCGAGGAAGCATCAATCGTGTGCCATCCATCGCGAGGTCAGACGTGCGGAATCACCGGGATATGCAGGAAGACGAGACGAAGTTCGCTCCACGCAGCACCGTACCCGGTCGTGCACGCGCGTCGTCTCTGAAAGGAGCCTACCGGCCGTGTGAGAACGCCGATTTGATCCTTTCTTCTGCGTTCCTAACTACGTCGGCTCTCGTTCTCTCTTTCCTTCCGCCGACGACAAGGAGATCAGACGCAGGACGGGGCCGTGTGAAGGAGGAGGCGGCCACGCTCACCGTAGCCGCGACCTAGTAAAACTAGCACGCTAGCCGGGAGGTAGCACCGACGCCGAGAAACCCGCCAGCGGAGCACACGTGATAGAGGCGCTCCACCACGCCTGTTAGATGCACGATATGCACATTCGTTCGCGCGCGTATGCACGCGATGCACCGCGAGCGAGCGAGCGAGCAGCGGGTGAGCGAAGGGAGCGAGCGAGCGAGCGAGGGTTGCATGCGACGGTGCGAGGTCGAGCGGCGGTTTAAAGGTTATCGGGTCAATTATTGAGCATACCGATCGGCCGCTGACGTGTCTAATAACTTTGGCGGCGGTAACGAGCGATTTAACTGGGCCAACTAGCTAACTAACCGGCCCGCCGACACGATCGTGTTACGTTGATCGCTCTCTCTCTCTCTCTCTCTCTTTCTATATATATATATATATATATATATATATATATATCTTTCGTACCACGCATCATATCCCCGGTATACCACCAGGTATATATCATCGTCATAGCGCCAAACTAATTTCACGGCCGTTTCCGGTACCAAATCGATCGAGGCTTCGCAAAAACGACCGGTGCACAGAGAAAAAGGTTCTTTTAGATTTAGTATTTCTATTTATTTGATTAAAATTTGTTTCGCAGAAACAACATACCCTTATACGAAATAGGATTTGTTCGGATAAAAATTTCATTGTCTCATTCAAGAAAATTCTATTATTAAACTCTATCATTTGAAATATCTTTCAACCAAATAAAATATTATCTAGTTACAATAAACATGTAAAATGAAACAAATAATCCCTTTATAAGAAAATGATAAGAAAATTATCTTTTGTTTTATACAAGCAAATTTTTTATTTAAGATAAAAATACACATTCGTTGGAAAGTCTAACAATCGCACTTATTAATCGAAACATGAGTTTCTTTGGATCGTGTCAATGGTGAAATTAGCTCGGACGCGATAAAATTGATTAAACTCATAGAAATTCTATTCTCAGTGTGCTGAGGCAAGGGGGGCAGCAATCATGAGTCTTCTCCTCTAATGTGAGCTCGCGTGAAAAGCGAACATTTCCGAGTGCTTTCGTGTTAGAAAATGCTAACTTTTCACGAGATCACTGTAGAGGAAAATATTCATGAGCGATCTGACCCTGAGCTATTTCCTACACGGAAAAAAACAATTCCGTCGGTATAATTGAATTTTCCGTTGCCGTGGGGAGTTGAACAGGGACCAAATGAGAGATTCGGTCGTAGGAACAGCGAAAAGAAATCTCTCCTGTGGGAGAGGTTCCTACTCCTAGTCGATCGCTTTCGGCTATTTCAACCGAGTTTCACCACAGCCGAACGTCCGGACAGATGTTTTCGGTCGTGGTAACAGAGCAATTTGTCGCCGAATCAAATTTTCATTTCTTGTCAGCGAGTTTTCATCTAGTCCCTATTCAATCGCAGGAACCGAACTTTCCTCCGTGCGCGAAAAAATCAATTCCGTTGGTGTAATTAAACTTCCCGTTGTCGAGAGAGAACAGGGACCAGATGTAGGAGGGCCGGTCGTAGGAACAGAAAAGTAGGAAAGTTTCTACTCGACCGATTGCTCTCGGTTCACTTCAACCGAGTTTTACTACGCTGAGAAAAGTCTCACTGGAATTATAATTATTTTCGATCTCAACTATATCCTTTTCTTCTGATTTTAGCCTACAAATAGTAGCAGCAATTTCCATGTAAGCTTATTATCGACGCTGTAAAAACGCTTGCTAGAAACATGGATCTCCTGACCATGACTTTTTCACTCGTGTAATTATAATTACGAGTACCGAGAATTTTTTACTCAGCTGTGCAGCTGAGAACGTTCAGATCAAAGTTTCCGGTAAGCGAAGTGTCATTTCCCGAACACCAAATTCTCGTCCGGTCCCTGCTCGTTTATACTGAGATTTCTCTTCCGCCGCGGACCGCGGTTCGTGTCGGCGCGCGAAGTTTCTCATGAAATCGTTCCTACATCCCGAATCGGTGATCCAATTGCAGCTCGCGATCGGCATCGCGTCGCTCGCGAAAGCCGCACGCACGAGATCGGCGCGGTGTCACGCGGTAAAATTATAAATTAAGCGTGACGAAACTGCGGCGAGGGGAAAAAAGCCGCACGGCGCGTTCTCGGAGGGCGCGAGAGCGGAACGAGAAATACGACCCTCCTCCTCCTCTCTCTCTCTCTCTCTTTCTTTCTCTCTCTCTCTCGGTCATCTATTCCGCGACATTTGATCCACTCGCGGATAACAGACTCTCGTTTTCTTTCTCGTCGTAGCATCCCTAAGCACGGACAACACGCGTGCGTTCTCGTCCACCAAGCGGAAATGATTGCCGCACTGTCTTCAGGAACGCATCCTCGAGGATGACATGCGGGAGAGTTCACTCAGCACGGCTCGATATACGTTCCTGCAGCCGCACTTTCTTCGGAGAGCGATGTTCGCGAGTCGCAACTTTATTTTTAACGCAGACTCTCTATGGCGATTTACACGGCATAACGTCGGGTAAGATAACGCACGTAATCTCTCGGCTCGGCTTGCAGAAGCTAGAAAGGACGGAGAAGCGAACTTGTCGCGTGTAATATTCACCTAAGACAAAATGTTTGATACTTGTATCTATAATCGCATAATGAAAAGAATTCTAATCGGGGAATCCACTTGTCTAATAGATGTCACTATAACGTCAATGATCGTAATTTTACATGAATATTGCTATTATTATATTTCGATTAAGTACCTGATATCATACCTTTTGCAAAAAAATTGTTCATATCAACATTTTCTCTCGTATATATATTACGTATATATATATATATATATATATA
The DNA here is from genome assembly GCF_001313825.1 of Dinoponera quadriceps. Taxonomy (NCBI): domain Eukaryota; kingdom Metazoa; phylum Arthropoda; class Insecta; order Hymenoptera; family Formicidae; genus Dinoponera; species Dinoponera quadriceps. The sequence goes on from NW_014555716.1 coordinate 83,777, forward strand.
TATACACATATAGTTACAGTGATATATATATATATATATATCACTGTAACGTTTTTAAATTTATTATTTTATAAATGATAACATAAATTTGGTACGGAATTATTCTCACTTAGCACCTGATATCATGCCTTTTGCAAAAATGTTTTGCATTAACATTTCCCGTTGCATAATTCTGTTCGTTCGGGGTGAGCGTGAATTTGGCATCCTCTTCCACGATTTTTTCGAAAAGGTTAGTAACATTACATGCATATTGCTGCCGTTATATTTCGGGTTAAAGCAAGAGGAAGGCACGATTGAGGCCGAAAACGACGGTCATTTTCGTCGGATTTCTCTCGGCATTCTCGTTGATCGTCGAGTCACGTGTTTCGTATCTCGCACGACATGTGAAAAAATGGAAGGCGTTTGAACCGGGGGAGTTCAAGCGATATACGCGGCGAACACGCCTTCTTGCTCGCGCGCGCGACCAAGACGAGATCCGGCGGTGACCTTTCGAAACTCGCATCGCGACGCTGACGGAGAAAGCAGGAAAGTCCCGGACAATGATTCAACAGCGCGACTTTCGATGACGTTTGGGTCCCGCGAGTGCGTTACCGTTCGCGAAAGTGAGGAAAATCTCGGCGATCCTTCTCACGGGTTGCCTCTCCTCTCCTCTCTCGCTCGGCGCGCTCGAGGAAGCCGAAAACGTTAGGGTCGCCTCGGAGCTGCCTGAAATCGACGAACACCGATGACACGCGCCGTTTTTTCATCGGCGACGAACGACGCACGCTTGATGATAAAACGACGCGGCGCCGATGCATTCCCATGGCCTTGAGGAGAAAAGTTCAACCTCGGCCGCGACGGGGTCGTGAAATCGACGGGACGACGAGATCGGTGAGAGGAGATCGCAAGAAGAAGCGGCTCTTCTCTATGTGGAAAGTCGATGCGGCGAGAACGATCGAAATGGCGGATGCGTGAGAAAGAACGCTTCGTCGTCGTCGTCGTCGTGCGAGACACGAAAGCCGCGCGATCTGGATCACGACGGGATTCACCCCGTCGAGATCCTACGAGATCATCCGCGAGTTATCCGCGAGAGAAACGATACCGACGATTAAGACATGACATCTCGTATGTGCGAGATCGCAAGTTTCACGAAAAAAAAAGAAAAAGAAAAAAAAAACTTTCGGAAATTCACTTTGAACGATCCAAAGATGTCACTTCCATCGGGATTTTCGATAACTTTGTTTTCAGGCACGAGACTTCGCAAGTTCAGGGAGAAAGAGAGAATTCTGAGCTCGCCGAACTAAACATCCGGAAATGGTTTTTTTTGCAGAAACGAAATATCACGTGCAAGTTATCGGGTCGGAATTTTGATTCTACTTTGACGTTCTTAAGGAAAGTTTGCGCTTCCTTAGGTGGTCTGTATCTAATGAAAACCTACTTTGGCGATAACACACTTGTTAGCTTCTCGCTTAAACCTCTAATTCTGCAGATTAAATTTTACCGCTACACACGAGAGGAGAAATTCTCTCGGTATTCCGATTATTAAATTCACACGAGTATTCAAAATAACCAAATGTTTACGCTAAAAATAGCGAAAACGGAAATTTAGAACATCATTATGGTCAAAGTAAGAGTTATCTTTAGAATCGAACCAATTTGCCATCTTAGGACCTACTGAGAAAAATTATAGTTTCGACCTCAACTCTTTTTACGATTTTAACTACAAAAGTAATAGCAATGTGCGTATGACGTTATTATCACTGACACTATAGTAACATTTACTAGAAAAATGGCTCTCTTGACTATAATTCTTGTATTATGACGATTCTGATTCAAAATTTTAAATTCTATATTAAGTCTCCAAGCGAAGAAAACGGAAATAAATTATCACTTACAGCATCAAAGGAGCACAATAAAACCTTTCAAGACTTGATATAAAACTAAACCAGACTTAGTGCAATAGTAAACTAAAATTTCGATTCGGGGGTTATAGTTACCAAATATCAGTCACAGGTACGAAATATTGTTTCTCTCAATTGTAGACCATTTCAAGGTATAAAACAGAGTGAAAATTTCGACAGGGATTATCGGCATGTTGATGTGGTTCGTTCGTTGCCTCGAGGCTATTTCCATGGATGTCGCATTGGTGTTACTTCGTTTCGCACAACTGAATCGCATAATGTCGCCGACGAATTCGCGCGACCGGTCTCTCCCGCCGCGGAAGCTGCGCTTAATGAAATCGTGATCCTGGTACGCTTGCGGTTGCGCGAATCGTGCCGGTCTCACGGAGTCTGCTATGAGCGAGATTCGCGATCGCCCGCAAATTGTCTTCATTACGATCCTCCTCCCGAGTCGTCTCGGCGCGCCGTAGCTCTTCGTCACGACGCGAAATAATCGCGACTCGATTGGTACGACGGAGAGGAAGCGATAGAGAGATCTATTCGTACCCCTCGGCAACGTTTCGATCGCGCGAACCACGCGGAAAACCTGAAATCGAGTTTGTTCAACCCTTTGCTTTATCTCGATTGTGTCGAGCTCTCGATTCACGTCGTCGGGCGGAAGAGCCCGACGAAAAGGATCCGGAGCGTCGAGTCGCTCCGAGCGACGCGTCGAACACGCGGGTCCCACGAGAAAAAGCGGGGGGAAAAAGGTGGCAGAAACCGTGCGAGTTTCCGCGGGAAACACAGCGCGTTACGCTCGTTGGCGGAAGATAATGCAAATCGGCCAGCCGACGACGATGCAGGTATCCGGCTTTCAGGTCACTCAGATAAACGCGCGGTTGATCACCTCTCTCGGCTTACTCGCCGCGGCGAGTCTCGACGAGGTAAAACACTACACGAGAGAAAGAGAGAAAAGGGCCGTCGCGCGCGCGCGTTGCTGCGTCCGTTGAACCGCAGGTGCGAAGTCGCCGATAGACGATAATTAGCGGGCTCGCAATTAGCGGGTGTTAGTGGTGATCCTTCCGAGAAACTCGCTGAACTCGCCGCGGCGATTTGAGGAAAGCAGACGCGAAATCAAACCCGGCGTGAACACGCGCGCTACTCTCCCGTGCCGCATCAATTTCAGCTGAAGCGGACGTAAATTAGAGACTCCTCGCGAAGCCGGTCGAACTAGTGCCAATCGGACGGTTGCAAATTACACCTGATAATGATTCGAGACGCACGTGATCATGCGTTTAATAGCTCGGCTGTTGCAAGAATCCAAAGGAAAAAAAAGCAGCCGATCCACGCCTGGCGTGCGAGATTAGCATTCGCGACGACGACGCGGCCGAAGAAACATATTCTCGAGAGCGCGCGAATCGCCACAATGACATAAGCTTCATTCAGACCGCCGGCGATGCCGGACGTAACTTTACGAGGTCGCTGCGCACGGCGCAGGAAAACCGAGCGTGCAATTTCTGGCCACTTTCGTTCGTGGCGAGCTACGTTCACGCGCGCGTTAACACGCATTTTCACTGGCCGGTTGTAGCGGCGGCGAGGCAGTCATTATGCTGTTTACGGTGCTATGACTCGAGAACTATCGCGCACACGATAATGCATCTTCGTTTCTAAGCGCGATTATATATATATAAATATAAATATATATATATATATATATATATATATGTACGTCGTGTTGCATTTTTCTTATTAAATCGTTCAAAGAGGGAAACACGGAAGAAGAAAGACAGAAGGAGAAACAGAGCGAACGATTCCACGTTCCGGCGGATCCCGGCTCGCGAGTCCAGCCGTTTCAACTGTCGCCGATGTACGTGTGCGCGCGGGGCGGGAAGATTTTATAGGAATTTTTCCATTAATAACGTCAATTTAGGGTGAAATTATTCTCGCTTGTTTAAAAAACGATTCAAATAAGAACGCTTTTTCTATGAAATAATCGAGTTTTCTTGAATGAGACAAATTTCGGTGAAATAAATAGAAACGCGGAATCTAAAGGAAGCTTTTTCCCTGCGAAGAAGAAACGGTCGCAGTGAGAGCGAGCGATTTCACGTTCCAACGGTAAGCTTCTGTTCTGTAACTTCTGTCGACGACGTTGTCGTTACGTCGTCGTTGCGCGAATGTGTAATATATAATAGAAAAGCCGCGCGTCAACGATGTTGTAACACGACAGCGACATTGTCGTTTAAAGTTACAGAATGGAACTGCGGGTCTCAGGTCGGAGCAACCGTCGCCGATGCACGTATTCCGGGACAGGCGGATCTCGACGGGCCCGAGAGACGCAGAATCCACCGGTCCATTCACCTCTCTCTCCTGACCCGATTTCCGCCGGAGTGCCGCGCATAACTTATCGCAGACGGATGACGACGGCGACCGGTTGAATCGCACCGCCGCAATCGCCCCCACCGCCGGCGAATGGATCGTTGATCTTGACCTTTCGGAGGAATTTTGCACGTGCAGCGGAGGACGAGATATCCCGACGTGATCGTGATCTCGATGTGATCGGTGGATGCGGCGCGCGCGACCGATACATCTCTCTCTCTTTCTCTCATCGCGCCTCATTCGCGAGATTCGCGCGCACTCATTACTCAGAGAAATCCCACCGAGATTATATAGTTTCATTTTCGGCCTCAGCTTTATCTTCTTTCGGTCTTGACCCAGAAATCTCTCAGTGGCAATATGTATGTGAGATTATTATCACCGATGCTATAATGACTCGCTGAAAGTAAAAAGTGTTGCGTCCAAGTAAACATTTCGGGATATCGGAGGAATTCTTTTTACTCGAATCTAAATAAATATTGCTTGAATGTAGCATATTAAAAAAAAATATTACATTTAAGTAATATTTACTTGATCCGAATAAAATAATTAACTCTGATAATCTCATAAATATTTACTTGAACTTAACACTTTTTCTTTTCCCCAATGCGCTCATTAGAAAGGCGCTTCTTCCGACTGTAATTCTTTCATTTATGCGATTATAGTTGCAGATATGTATTAAAAATTCGTTTCTCAATGCGTGTCGCCGACGCATTCTCACGCATATCGATGCGAACTTTGCGGTGATGGCGATTCTTCGGACGTAACAACGTATGCACGGAGATTGGCAACGTTCATTTCCCACAATTTTGCTTCGCTACATAATCGTTTTGATCTTTCAGGCAAGGCAGTAATAGCAGCTACGTTGCAGCTGCTGTTGCCTTGCTCATAATGGCCGCTTTCTTTTGTATACACTCCACATGTCTATTGTTTGCTTTTCTTTCTTTCTTTCTCTCGTGGCCGATAAAGCTACTATTATACCGGCTTGTCCGACAAGTTTGTGCAGATTTTTACAAAAAACTCCGATTCAATACCGCCATAGTCAAGTAAAGTTTGATTTTTCCGTTTTTTTCCTTCTTCACAAGTGGCGGGGTCTCCGTACGCGACGGTTACGCGTACGGTAAAATATGGCTATACAGCGTTAAGCCGAGAGATATACGGGATAACGCTAACTGCATCGGATTTAATCGAGCGGCGGATTTACATCGGCCGCGCTCTAGCGGGCCGTTTCCTCTCGCGCGCGATCGCCCCGCTAATTTATTTCCACAACGTCTCTCCGCCTGTCTTATTAGGTCCGCCACACTCTACTTACGTCTGGTCTAGCCCCGGCCAGACGATAAGCGACTGCGTCGCGAAGGTGAGAAAAAAAAAAGAGAGATATATACATGTATATGACGCGTTCCGGCGGCGTCAACGCCGATTTGCGTCCGCCGGACGATCGTTTTTACGGTTTCATTATACACCGGCAGGCGGGAAGTGACGCCCGTACGTGACTCATTTGATAGCGCGACGATGTTTAACGAGTCCTTAAGAGACCTGCTAATTTGCATATTGTCACGCGAACTTCGCGTCGATGGAGGGGAGTTTTCTTTTTTTTTCCCAGGTGGAACATGTGTACGAAGGTCGGCTTAGTAGGCTGCTCGTTCGTGTTACGTTACGGCCGTTGGAAAAATATGTCATTCGCGCGAGCTGTTCAAACAGGTCGCCGAAGGCTGAACTTCCCGAGCCGAAATTTGGATATTTGGACGCTCCCAAGGATAGTTAGCGTCTATTTAAAGATAACCTATAACGTAATAGAAATCTACTTTGACAATATCGAGGCTTATTAATTCCTCTCTTGAACTTTTAAGACAGTTGTGTCATCAGAGAGTGGATTTTCGGTTACGATATTAAGCAGCACGTACGTAAATTTGGTATTTATTGAAAACAAATACTTTTCTACTTTACTCGACTGTCTAAATAATAAATGCGAATTTTAATAAATTAACAAAAAGATATACATGATATTACAAACAAGGAGATATAATTTATTTCTCACTTTTCATTGATTCTTTATACATGATTGATGTTTGCAGCGATCTTCGGGCGAAAGTTAAAAGGAAAAATATTTGTCTGTAAATTTTAATTTCACGCTACTACCACTCAGCCTCATTTCGACGTTAAAAGAATTAAAAATGGAAATTTGAAACATCGTCAGAGTCAAAGTAGAAATAAACATATTATTAGAATTGAAATTGAATCTGTGTAGCTCTTACTGTGTTGAAGAATTAAAGGCTCAACCCAGTTAAACCAAAATATCGGCTCGGGGTTACACCCGTGGTCCGCGCGATTTCTTCCAGTTAACTCTGACGACGGCGATAAATCGGCATAATCTCTCCCCATCACACTTTCGCCATTCTTCTATTCAGCGCGACCGGCGCGCAAAAATAAGCCGTATCCTTTGTGCTGTCTGCGTTTATCCGTGCCTGACGAACGGGCCCCGTGCATTTTTTCCTGCCTCTCAAATTAACGAAGCCGGACTTTCTTTCGCCGGCATACTTGATCCACCGCGCGCGATCGCGATCGGTACGCGGCTATCGTCGCGAGAACAACCGCGCGCTCGCATAATATCGCGAGGAAACCTCGTGAAGAACGTTATGAAAGCGACGCGTCTAGGTAGTAGGCGCATATTTATAACATTCTTCGAATAAATAGTTTGAGTAATTAAGCCTATATCGATTTGCGCGAGTACCCGATGATTGGATAAATTTATCAGTTGCAAAAAATCCCGTCGTTTTCCCGGCGAGAAAAAATGCGAACTCGTAGAAAGTCGGTTGAGTATTAACCCGTCGTTGGCATACTTATTTTTTGCCACTTAATTTGGCACACTGGGTCTGTGAAACCCAGTAATTTTGTGATGTGCTCTCACTTGGACATCTATAAATGAACTTGCTTTATATGCAAATATTACAGTTTTCAGAGTGTACGAAAGGCAACTTTGACAAATTCGTCGCAATCGTTATTTAAAAACGGACAATTTAAAGTGTGAGAGAAGATAACGTATTGCAATTCTGCACGGAAAGAAGGAAAACATTCTGCACGTTTTAAACAAGATTTCTCCATTCATATGTGCGATAATTCAAGATTCAACTGTAAGATGTTGATCCTTCGTGTGGGTAAATCTGACTCATAAACTGGGATTAAAGAAGAATCGAGAAGGCCTCGTCGGGCTTCTATGAAAATAAAAAGCAGACTCAGATGTCGGTTATTAATTTATCTTATAAAAACGATATTGATATTCCGAAGGCAAACAATCTAGTTTTTAATTCCGCTCATGCGACGAACATGGTGGCAAAAACGTTGGCCTCTCGCACCGGCCAGACACTTAAGATTTTCTTCCGACGTAGCATCTCGAGCGCAACGAATCAATCGGTCGCGAATCATCGTCCCCAGCTCGTGCGCTCGCTCTCGCTGAATTATTCGCGCGATCGCGGCGATCGGATAATAAATCCACTATTTACAACGTGATATCTAACCATCTCTCTCGTATCGGCCTCAACATCACAATACGATACCGCCGATCGGCACGATACGTTTCGCCGCGCGAGTCCGCGGCGTTGGCGCGCGCGAGCTAAGTTCCACCACAGCCGGCCGCTCGTTTTACTCCGCTCATTTTCCCACGAGCTCGAGTTTAAGGAGTCCCACACCGCCGACGACCGCCCGGTTGAAGTTTCTCGGCGTGCCACAATTTAGCAATCATATTTTTGCGCAGCGCCGACGAAAGTGGCACAACATCGGGCGCCGCAAACGCGAGCTAATTCCCCGGCCTATCCGTCCAAAGACATCCGGCGGATGAGTTGTACGACGCATTGTGTGTATATACGCTCTCCGATCGTAAAACCTAGCGACTAGTTGACCGTCGTAATTTCGCGAGGGGAAGAGGGGGGGATATATTCCCGGAGGTCGCGAGAGCGGCATCCGTTTCGCGCGTCGATATAAACGATTCGGGCAGAACGAGCCGGTCTTGCCGAACACGGCGTGGACCGGTGAGAGTACGCGCGTCGTAAACGAGAAACCCATTGTGTCTCTCGTGTCTCCCGGAGACGACTCTGGGAAAAATCGCGTTTCGCTCTCCCCCCTCTCCCCTCTTCGAGAACACCCGACTCCCCGTCTTCTGTCGTCTCCTTGGACAAGTCGTCGTCACGAAAGTCGCTGCACTTAGCGAGCGCGATACGAATGCTCGCACTGCTCGCGAGCAGTTTCGCGCGCTTTCGGAGCGATCGTTACGTAAATGCGTAAGGTGGCGTGACACGCCAGAGTGGTAGTAGTAGTGATAGTAATGCGCGACAGAGAGAGAGAGAGGATCAGAGAAGAATCAGACTTACCCGGCCGGATAAGCGACCAGCTCGCTGGTCGCGTCACAGTCCAGGGCTGCATTGCTGGAGACAGTTACGCCCAGCACGCGTTCCAGCTTGATCTGAAACAGAGGAACGAGAAAGCCGATAAGTCGAATCTCCTGTCAAAGTTCACATCCGTCAACGGAGTCGCTGACGTGAAAATGACCCGCCCGGCTCGAAATTCTGGCCCTACGTCGGACCTTAAATTCTACAACACAGTAAGAGCTGAGACACCTAAATAGGTCCAACATTTCAGTCTTAATAGTACAATTTATTTTCACTTCGACATCCTGATGACGTCCTGATGACGTCTTAAATTTTTCTCCGTTTCCGCGTTAAAATAGGTTTTCCAAAGGTAGCGTTGAAATGAAATCTGTAGAATTGGAGATTCAATAGAGAAGTTAACGAGTACCGATATAGTCGAAGTAGGTTTTTAGTCTACAGGCCGTCGAAGTAGGCACGAATTATCCTTACGAGCGTCTCAAAGTGGCGTTAAAATGTCAACTCGGACGCGCACATCGGTGATCTCTCGATCTAATTTCCAGAATAAGAAAGTAGGCTCGTTTCGACGGGAGCGAGACGGTGGGTTTCGAGGCCGGCGATTTTTACGGAACTTCGTTCCGTCGGAACGCTGACTGGCCGGGGAAGTGCATCGAGAAAGGGGGAAGAAAAAAAGAAGAAAAACGGGAAACGCGTCTCGTAAATATCTCGTAACGTTTACGAATGTTACACCGCCTCTGTGCACGCGGTTACGCCGCGAAAGAGACCGCGCGCGCACGTCAGCTGCGCCGAGCGACCGAGTAAACGGTGGCTGAGTAAACGAGGCGGAGGCTCTCTCGAGCAGTACACCCCGAAGACTTCGCCTCTCGGACGGACTTTAACGACGAGCATTTGCATAACATACGAGACGGCAATTAGAAATTTACGGCTTTCAGCTCGAATTAACAGAGAAGCTCGGCCGGAGTTCTGGAACGATACGCATCGGCGGCGTGGAGCCTCTCGCGCCGCAATAATAATCCGAGATGAGATCCGTAAATATGGCGCTTGTCTAGTCGTAAACGCGGAGAGAAAGAGAGAGAAAGAGATAAATAGATACATAGATAAGTGTGTTTATTCTATCTCTTAGGGCTTCGTCTTCGGCCCCCTGAAGCACTGTGACTCCGGGGAACGTGGATGAGAGGTGGTTTGTGGGAAAGCAAAGGCTTCGCTTTCAAAGAGAAAATCTACACTGGAAAAAAGGTGCTACCGTTCAAGTAACATTTATTTGGTCCAAAATGAGTTACTTCAATACTCCTTGGCAGATATTTACTAGAAGTAGAAATATAATTAGCTATATAGAATATATTTCCTTCGTCTAAGTAAGCATTTATTTGTGCTAAGCAATTGCGACTAATATTACACTTATGATATTGAGAATATCAGAATTTATTTTTAGAAAATATTTACTGGAGAGAAAAATCGAAATTTAAAATTATTAGATTTCCTCAGTGGAAAGGAAGTATCACGTATTTCTAATGGATACTCTCCTAAATTTAGAACTATTTACATTCAGTAACTCATTTGCAAATTAAAGTATTACTGTGTTCAAGCAAATATTTACTACACAAGTTAAAACATTTAAATTAATAAAAATATTCGATTTAAAAAGTTGGAAAACAGGTAATTATATTTACTTGACTCTAACCCTTTTTTCGGTGTACATATAAAAAAAACCTTTTGACAGTATGAAAGTAGAAATAAAAATGAAAGTAAATTAGAAACGCGAAATACAGATTGAAATATAAAAATGGAGATAGAAATATAAAAATAATAATATATATAATTAGTACGGTTGTCTGACGCAAAAAACTAGAGCGGATGATTTGAGAGAGAGAGACAGAGAGAGACACGCACAGTCGAGAAAATGAATGAAGAAAAGAGAGATGGCGGAGGAGTCGCGATGTCGCGAGATAGACGCAATTACGCTTCATTCTGCGCGAGTGCGTGCGAAGCGATCGTTCCCGATTGTTTCGCGGGACGCTCAGGAACCGTGTCGCCAATTAAGCCGAACGAAAGACGGTTAATTAGTGACGGTCGCGGAGAGATTTTTTCGTCGGAGCGCTGCGCCGACGACGTTCGATCAATTTAGCGGAGGAGATGCGCGAGATTGCAGGCACAGAGATGCCGAACAATGAGCCTTGCAGATTCGGCCGATCCGCATCACAGTTGAAGTAAAATAAGGAAAAAAATAAATAAAAATGCCAAATCGGTTATCGGCTTTGTCGTCGGAAACCGGCTCAGTGGGTTCATCGGGATCAGTAGGTTGTAATCATAACATACGATCCGTGATGAAGGTTTCCAGAATAGAAACGGCGCTTCTTCTCGCCGAGGAGCGTTAAAAGAAAGCCGCTGTCACTCGATCGCCCCGAGCGATCGAACGCTCGGAAAAGCGGAAAGAAAGAAAGAGAGAAAGAGAGAGAGAGAGAAAAAGAGGGAAATATGGTGAAGGAGAGAAACGTCGGGGAGAAATATATTGCTGCTTTCTAGCGGCACTCAGAGTCTCGATTTGTGCACGGTGCTAATAAAGCGGCGGTTTAGAAAGGATAACGAGGGAGCGCGTGCGGCGGCAGTTGCAGCACAACGGCGGCCGTCGTCGAGTTATTACGCGTGTGTGGTCACTTCACACGATGATGTTCGTTCTGATTCTCGAGTCTCTTAACTTGTTAGAACCTTGGGTTAGACACAAACGATCAGATTACGGGGGGCCCTTCGCATACCAGAGCTTCGAATCGCCGAACCCTTACGTGATCGCTAAAGTATCGGGGCTTAAAACGTCGATGTTAAAGCGGCTCCCTCATTACCCGAGGATTCAATTGGAATGTTAATACTGAATCGAAGCGCGTCTAATCGTCCGAGAATTTCAATGGAATATCAACGTTGAATTGACAGCGAGTCTAAATCGTCCGAGGATTCAATCGAAATATTAACGGTTTAATTAAACCCTCGTGCTACCCGACGGTCCTTTTCTAATTAGATTCTCGAGCTGGATCTCCTCGAATTCCTCGAGGCTTTGCAATAATAACCGCCACCGCAGCCGCTGCGACTGAAGCAAATTAACAACGTCCACTCGTCGTTCATCCTTGAGACGGTCCTTCTCCCCCCCCCTCTCTCTCTCTCTCTTTCTCCCGCTACGTGCCAGCGGAAGAATCATTGTTTAACGCGGCAGCACTTGCGTCAGCTTTGGCTCTAGGCGCTCAACGTTCTACCCGCTGCGATATTATGCAGTTCTGTCCGCCGGCGGAAGCGATATACGTATATGTGGAGCACGACGAATTGAGATCGACGTGGGCAGCAATGAGATACGCATCGCGAGAACTATATGATTTTCCGATCGATCGCTATTGATTCGATATGCTCGCTTCGGCCGCTCGTTACGTAGGCGGTCACGACCCTACGTTTCTACGCGTTAATGCAGAGATCGTCGTCCAAGGAGTCGCATCGATGGCTCCGCACGCAAACTCGCAACACTCATCTCCCATTTCGCGTGCGAATTGTATCTCACGTGAGATAAAGTTGAGATTTGACGCTCCTGAGGATTGCTTACGCTCATTTAAATGGCGCTTACCTAGAAGATTAGTGAGAACCTACTGTGACGATATCTGTAAACTTTTCTCGTGGACTTTTAATTCTACAGAGAGAAGGAATGTCTAAGAAATAAAAAGTATTTATGCGGTGGGTACTGGTAATATATATTTAATTAAGTTAACATAAGTGTTTTTATATTGAGAAAAATTCTTCAAACGAGGAAATGTACATTTTCTTCAATCTCTCGACTCGAGGGCCCTGAAGCGAACGAAGATCGAATTCTCGATGGAACGCGGGAAGAGAATCTTTAACGGCGATCAAAGCAAATATGTATGTCTCTTTGGGAGGGAGATATGAAAATTGAAAACATAAATGGACTGGGAACACCGACTCGACGAGCTAATTGCGAGTCAAACGATGCTTTCTTCTCTCACTCGTCCCACTCCTTCCGTCAAGCGGACGCACGGCCGATGAATTTTTCGAAGACAACCACGCGTCGACCTTGCTGCCTCTCAGTTATCCACAGAGCAGCACACCTACGTTCCAGAGGAGAATCATTTGCGTTCCCGGTACGCGAGAGTCACGCAGAACCGATCGACAGCTACGAGGAAAACGTGATCTCTCTCTCTCTCTCTCTCGGCTCGAACAACATCGGGCGGCAGCTTGTCCCCATTCAGCATGCGCTCACATGCGTAAATCTTACGCGTATATCTCTCGCGCGAAACGTTACGAAATGCGTGTGTTCCCGGCACGAGGACCATAGATGTACACAGAAATCTCCGTGGCAGGCGCATTCGTGCCGACATATGTCGCATAACGATCTCCATACGTCACGGGTTTGCGCGTGCCAAACAGCAGGTGTGAAGATGCAGAAGTTTCCCCAGATTAACCCCAGATACTAACGTGCGTCTCGGAGACGTAAATATTGTTTACGAATCCCCGCTTTCCGATGTTTCTCGCCCCCCTGTCGATTTCCCTCGAACGCGTGTGATGACAACTTTGAAAATACATATACGTCACAGTGAAAGGTCTTTGAGTTTTCTACTTCCTTAATCACTGTTTTCAAGGAACATAGGTCCAGAGTTAAAAGGTTAGTATTCTAAGATTAATTCCCATTCCTTACGCGTGGCTAAAAACAGGACTGCGTTAATGAAAGCTTCTATTCTGTTCCGTCGTGGTTGCGCTCGGCGAGAGGCAAAGCGCGGCAAAGCGCAGCAAGATGCAGCGCATCTCGCGCCGGCCGGAGAAAACCGAATCTGTCCGTCCGTCTGGCTCGAGGGTTTCGGTGAATTACGGAATCATCGCGCGACTGAGGTAATTGACAAGCAAATAACACGGGACGTGAGAAACCGGTCGAGATACTTTTAGCGATGATGCACCCGGTGTCCTTGTATGCAAAGCGCGGATACCCGCTTTTTGTCTGCTTCCTCGCCCCTTTTTCCCCGCGGCCGTGTCGTTAAGATAATACGCCGGATCGTGCAAACGTGTACTCCGTCATTACGCTGTTTTGCCGCCGGTCGTCCTCCCTCGATCAATGAAAAATCCCGCTTAAGATTCAGCCCGTGAAAGAAAGAAAGGGAGAAAGAAGAGTAGCAACGAGAGAAATAGAATAGAATCGCATTTTTACTTAGAATTTATTTAAATTTTTTTTTATTTCAAAGGGAACACAACTTGACGGGTTTTATTAGCGAAAGACACATCTTGTGGTATGCTGAACAATAATTACACTGTATGATCTCCGAGAACGTACTGACCCAACTCGTGATCGATGCGAAACGAAAGCGCACCGATCACGAGTTTACTCGTGGCCGGTCAGCAACGTTTGAGCAGGAAGACACGAGTTAACTCGTGACCGGTCAACAATGTGTTAAGCCACACAAAGTTCTCCCGAGCCGATAAGTCAATCATTCTGTCAAGACTTGAATATTACTACAAGATGGACTGTCGTCGCGAAGGAAAGTAAAAGCAAGGCAAGAAAATATACAATGATGCGATATCGCTATGTATAATGACAATGAATTAATAATTAGAAACCTACGCAAAATAGGATGCGGATGATATTAGAAGAACTTGCACTTTGTAGCCTAATCGATTGTAACCGGTTGATTTAAATAATGCTAGCGAGAGCTTTTGAATAGGAGGGAGCGGGGGAGGGAGAAAAGAGAAGACGACGTGAGAAGTTTCGTTGATCGACAGGAGACGCGAGAAGAATGCAGCAATCGCGTCGATCCGCGCACGTAGGCACGCACCGAATATGGCGATTCATAATCCTCGATTTCGCGAGACTCCATTGACACGGAAACACGCAGGTGGATGTGCCGCTGAGGATCGCAAATCCGCTACCCGAACGGGCGCGGTGAGATATTCGCAATTGGGCGAGCGCGATTGTTCTCACGCTGCGTTGGTTGCCGGGACGATCTGCGCCCGCGTGTTACTCGGTTCACTCGCGTACACGGAGAAAACTAATTTTTTTGGCAAATTTTATTCCGTCGCAACGAAATCTGTCAGTTACTACTGCACGGACGGCAAAACGATTTGTTGACGAAAAGTCACTCGAGCGATTCGGCTGTCATTCCACTTCCCGAGTGGAATTTCACCCGAAGGAATTCAGAGAGCGCGTAACAGATTAAACATACAACAATCAAATGGCGAGCCAATAGCACACGAGCTGACACGCATACACGCACCGTGAATTGCATTCATCCACTCTATCTTTGGACGCTCGGACTCCAGCTGAGCTCCGAGACGATCGATGGAAATCGGTCGGCGACCGACTGTTGAACACCGAACGAAGGGAGCACAACTTGAAGAAAACCACGCGTTGTATCACAACAAGTGAAACCACCGTTAAAACGGAAGAGGAAAAAGGATGAGAGGGAACAATCTGAACGACTTATCGGTGAGAGAGCCGGGGCAGAGCTCGTTAGAATAATCGCGAGATAATCTCGGGGGAGACGTAACGACGCAACATGACGCAAACGCGATCCCGGAGCGCGATTTTATTATTCGGTGTACACACAGCGAAGAGCGGAGAGATTACTCGACAGCCGCGTCCCGAGGAAATAACGAGCCTTGCTCGATGGTCATTTGAAGCTCGTCGTCGTCGTCCGGGGACGTGCCACCGTGGTAGCGAACGGCAGCAGAAGCATACTACTACGACCCGATGTTACAATGACGCAATGTATGACCGACGCGAGACAAGGTCTCTCCTTCGCATGTAGCGCTTACGTAACGCGACAGGATCCGTCGTCTTTGAATGAGACGAGCGATGAATGTGTGCGGTGGACGCGTGTGCGCTCGTATCCGCGATCGACGCGCGCACACGCGCGAAGGATCCCCCTCAAGGACGAGCTGGCTCGTCTCGAGGATGTGCGCTGTAAACATCTCGGTAACTCCTAAATCGCGCGTCGGGTTTGCATCGTAAATATTGAGCAAAAGAGAGAGAGAGAGAGAGAGAAGAGCTAACATATGCGTATTGGCTGACGATCGATACACCGAGAAATAGACGAGGCGAGATGTTACCTCGCCCAGGTGGAACACGCGTAGAAAATTTCTCGGGTTCTAATTGGCATCCAGTCCGATTTCCTAAGATAATTACGGATCCCAACCGGGAATTATGCGCGCACAGGTGCTGGTTTAAAGTGTAGTGTTTCGAACATGCTGACATTCTAAGCGGGAAACGGATTCTATTTGCTCTCTCTCTCTCTCTCTCTCTCTCTCTCTCTCTCTCTCTCTCTCTCTCTCACCCTTCCGACGTTTTCCTAAAGATTTCTTTTGATTTCCGCTTTGAACTGAGATTGAACGAAATACAGATTGAACAAAAAACATTTTAAGTATTTACATTTTATATGACATACACACATACATGCACACGTGTGTGTTATTAATCATAGTAACACGAAAAATACAACCCCGTTTTAATCTCTCAATTTGATATTCGGTCAAACCGTCACCAACTTTGGCGACGACAATCGCGCGTGACACGAAGCAAACTGTAGCGCACAGCCAATCAGCATCGCGGGAAAGGGCTTCATATTGTGTTTGGGATAAAAATGAGATTCTCAATTAGTATCATAGAGGGATAACTCAGTTTAAAACGACTTGGGCTATTTGAATCGGAAGCTGTACCGTATATACGGGAAGGCCTGGGAATATTTTTATGGGAGGAGTCGAGGAAATAACGGGACAATCGGACGAGGAGACAGTATGCGGCGATTCGCAGCGCTCGTGTTCGCACAGGTCGCTAAGGATAATCGCCGGTATCCAGCTACCACGGCGGATCGATCTAACTGGCTATTATGAGATTCGGTGCAAAAGCGCGTGCGAGTCGCAATGTTCGAGCTAGAGCCACGCCCTGGTACAGTTATAATGCACATTGGTAGTGTGCGAAGAGGTGTGTGCACGGTCGGTGAGCGTGCCTCGCTGTGATACATAAATGCGTTCGGGCGAACGCTGACACCTGGCGTTACAGGTCAAATTAATTATTCTAGATATACCGAGGATAAGGGTGATCAAGAGAGGGGGAAGAAGGGAGAGGGAATCGCATAGGGTGTGAGCGAGAGCGTGCCTGAAATAATTACGGGGTTGCCGTAAGAAACGACGGGAGGAAGTCGTTCCATTAATAAACGGATAAAGCGATACGTGGCGCAGCACTGTTATGTCTATGCGAACAAATGAACGAACAAGAGGAAAGAGTGGAAAAGTCACGAGTTGAAATATTGCTGCTACTTTGACGGCCTTAATGATACAGCGCCTGCTTAGATGGTCTATAGACTAGTAAAGGTTTATTTTGACGATACTACGCTTGTTAAAAGAGAATATTGTACTTGAAAACTTTACCGACAGAATATTGATTCTTTTTCTGTCAAGTTTGCGCTTCATACGATAGATATGTGATAAAACAGAATAGCACACATTTATCGCATTCGCATTATTATATCGCACTTATATTTTTACGTAATATCTATGCGCACGAACAATACAAAAAGAGTAGTCGTGTCAATGTTTGTTGTCGTGTAACGTAATATTTTGAGGATCTAATCGTAATCAACGCTTATTAAATTCGTCATCGACTTTAGCACCCCCTTAACTGCTCTCTACCTCTCTTTCTTTCTTCCTCTTAAACACATTTAATTCGACAAATTTAATTTTAATACTACCTTTAAGCTATAAGTGCTCCTGATATTTCGGTTATTAAATTCACATGAGTATTCAAAACAATCTGTTCAGGCGATAAAAAGCAACAAGATCGAAAATTTAAGACATCATCATAATCAAAGCAGAGGACAAATTGGATTATTAAAGTTGAACTTATTTTGCTTTCTTAGCTCTTACTATGTTGGAGAATTTAAAAATTCAACAGGACCGAGCCTCGACTTGAGAAAAGTTGGGTTTCGCAACGTCCGTTCGGAGACGATCGAGGCCTGTTATCGAGGAAGTTCGGGAGGAGAAAATTTTCTCGATCGCGAGCGACACGAGAGTTCGCCTCTCCAAAGGTAAGAGTTCGTAACTTGGCGAATGGTGTCTCTCATTATGCAAATCATTTCTCGCTTCATGCCGGACTGAAAATTTCATCAACGGCCAAGCGATATGCATTCGGCTTAACTTACATGGCCATAACTCCGTCCATATAAAATCGGTCGTAAAGTGCGTAAAGTAGGTTCAACTATTGAGCGCGCGCGCGCGCGCGGCGAGAAGCTGCCATAACAGTCTTAATTTATGCAAAACTACCATGTACGGCCACAACGATCCGACTTATCGCATCAGAAGGAGAAGAAGAAGAAGAAGCGGTAGATGCAAAAGAAGCAAAGGAAGAAGAAGGAGAAGAAGAACCCGGATTTCTCGCGCAATTACGATCTCGCGGGGATACGTCGGATCAAAGCGTTCTCGTGAGCGAGCTTTCGCCAAACGTCAAAGTTGAGGCTGGGAAAAACGCTGCAGTCTCTCATCCTTCACCCATCAGTGGCCCATTGTTCCACTTAAGGAACGCTTCTTTTGCATTCAATAAAACAATCACACGATTAACGTATACAACATTTACTCTTGTCTTTTCGGAACCTAATTAGGGTTGCATCTATGCTTTCGGTAAGAATAGTTCTGTTACCGACGCGTGAGACCCTCGGGAAACAAAGGGGGGACAAATGATTCATGAAAAAACGTGTTTACGAAGCAATTACGGCTTCTAATGGGCTCAATTCGCGCTCGTTTCTACGACGAACGTTAAACCGCGAAGCAGTTCCGCGCTGCTGAAACGCCGAACGTTTCACGGCGTGCCCGTCCGGTTCAGCTAAGCAAATGCCGCTTACGCGGCTGTCTATCGCTCATTACACGGCGCGATATATGGACGCTTGTCAACGACGAAAGAGTGCTACTAGCACGTGCAGCGCGTTTTTTATCGGTAAATTCCCTTCTTGCCGTATTACCGCGCTGAATTCGCACGCACACGCGAACCGGGGAACGCATTTTGAAACGTCTCCACGGAGGGCAGCCGTAGGCGAGATAGCGAGCGCAACGATGTCTTGAGGCTCATTCCGCGTGCGCATTTACCGAAGGAGGCCGCCGCGCGAACCTGAGCTAAATTATGACTGAAGGCGAGGCAGGTGAGCGGATCCCTCACCGCCAAAGTATCGACGTTAGACTGGATTCACATAATTCAGCCAGGTTGCTTTGAATACTCATATGAACTTAACTCATATGAAATAATCATAATATTGAGGGCATTTGTAGCTTCGAGATAGCGCCAGATCAAATCTGTGGAATTAAAGGTTCAAGGGAGAAAAGTTAGCAAGTGTGGTATCGTCGAAGTAGGTTTCTACTACTCCGTAGGCCATCTAAACAGGCATGAATTATCCTTAAGAATGTGAAAATAGCATCGAAATTTTGGATTAATGGCCGTTTAGACGGATAGTGTGAGTCAACCTTTAGCCGGGCGCGTGGCGAGAGGAAGAAGGGAAAGAAGAGGAGATCACGAAGTCAACTCCTTCGTGTTCGGGGAGAAAATTTCCGCGGATTCGCGCTGCGACGCTTTCGCCGCGCGCGCTCGGGATTGAGAAATTTCGTTGCACAAAGTTGCACAGGAGCAGGAGGAGAGACGCGTACCGCGAACGGTTTCGCGTTACAGAATCTCTCGGTAGACTGTTATACGCCGGCATAATAACGGAGATAACGGAATGTAAATAGCGCGCGATTGCGCATCGCCAACAATGCGCGCGCATAGCCAGCGCTAAGTGGGCGAACACCTCGGAACCGGTCGCCGTCCTTATCACCGCCGGCAAATAATTAGCGCCGCAGCACCGTTTTCTTTTCCCAGAGGATATAGAGTAGGTACACCGTCGCCCGGGTGGTCGTAATTAATCGTCGCTTCATTAGGCTCGTCCATTTGTTCCCGCGAGTGCCGACACGACACTCGCGGCGCAATACCGTTGCGCGCCTCGCGATAAGAAGCGGAAACGTACCGGTCGTAAAACTCTTAAACTTGGGCATTTCGAAGTCGCGTACGCGTGACGAGCAAGCAAGACGAGGAATAATCGGAATCTTCGGCCCCGAAACGACGCTGCTATTAAATCTGTTTTCCCGAGATTTTGGCTTAACGCTAAACCTTTGATTTTACAATACATAATTTTAATTTTAATTTTAATTCCAACGATATTATTTACTGTCACTTCGACCCTGACGACGCTATGAATCTCCGTTTTCACCGTCAACATACGTTATTCAAAGTCAAAATCAAAATTAAATCTGTAGAGTTAAAAATTCCAGAGGTGAGTTAACGAGCGCAATAATATCGTCAGGATAGATGTTCACCAGTCTATAAGCCATCCAAGTAGGCACGAACTATCCTGAGGAACAGCGTCAACATATCGATCGAGGCTGCTCCCTCGCGATAGAGGCGATATGAAAAGGGACGAAAAGCGCGACCAATAGATCCAGTTAATTGCCGAAGAAAACGTTCTCTCCTCGCCCCTTTCCGTTTCTCCCTTTCTTCCATTCTCAACGCGTGTCGGCGCGCTTTCGCAGACATCAGAGAGTCGAGATTAACCGGACACTAATAAAGCCGGCAGTCGCACGGTCGTTAGACGGCGATTTATTAATCCTCCTCGCGCCCGTACGGCACGCGTGTTGTTATTCGTCGTCGTCGTCGTCGTCGTCGCTTATTTTCAACGCGTAACACGGCGGCAACCGCACCTGCACCGACGTGGCACGTAGGCAATGCGATAATCGCCGCGAAGAAAACGCGCGCGACGTCCTCGGAGGAGGAGGAAGGGGGAGAGGTGGAACGCGTGTACGCACACACATACACACATGTACGTACATCGTAAGCCGGAATATTCTCCTTGTCGCGAACGACGGGCGAGCTGATCCTAGACGTTATCAAAGCCATCTTCAGCCTCGGGTCGCTCTTCTCGCCCACGCGAAAAACACCCACGATGAACGCCGTCCGCCCTCCCCGCGCTCTCGGCGTCTCGCGTGCGGTTTCTCGGTCACCGGGTAGTATCCCACGACGTTCTCATACCTCGGCGGTACTCGGTCCGCCACCTGGTGCGCGCGCCACCGGGAATCAACCGGGAACCTCGGAGCTTCACACGAACGCAACACACGCACCTCACTGACCCGCGCACCCCGGACCCACGAATTTGCTACGCTGCGGTCCAGCGGAGTTTCCGAAGGCGCATCTTCCGCTAGCGACTGCCTCACCGCCCGGGGAACAAGCGCGAGATCACGCGGAGAGTGTCGGAGGAGGAGCGGCGGTGCGGGTTACTTCGATCGTCTGCGACGGCATTCCTCCGGGAAATCTCTTTACGAGGGCCAAAGGCATGTCTCTCTCTCGGGCTTTTTTCTCTTTCTCTCTTTCTCTGTCACTCCGGTTTCATAAAGCCCCGTATCTTCCTTTACGTCGGAAAGAATTCACTCTTCGCGGCTGTCCCTCTCTCTCTCTCTCTTTGAGTCGCGAGATATTCAAGCGGGATATTCAAGCGTCTTGAAGCTTGAACTCAGGGCTACGAAAGCTCTCCGAAATGTTTGTACACGCCGCACGCGCGCGCCTTTGTACACACACTTGGTCTAAAGCGCGCGCACGTACGCAACGCGAGAGCACACACGCGCGCGCGTCGTGCACGCACGTCTCCGCGCGTCCGTGTGAATTAATACGCAGGAGAGCGCGCGAGATCGCGCGGGGCTGTTTTCCATCCTCTTCCACAGGCGGGATCGCGGGGAAGCGCGCGGCCGGAGCGCGAGTGGAGAACAGCGATATTTGCGGAGAGCCCGCACGCTTCGCCACAGCTACTGTTCCTCTCCTCTCACGAGCGCCCACGGACGGGGATACTTTTGTTTTCCCTCCGCCACTCCCCAGGAAGGGATGCCCCCGCTGTTTGCCCCCGGGAGAATGATCAGTTCCTCCCGAGGAAACGAGGAGGATCCGAGTCGATTTCCGCCGATTTCGGCGTCGCCCGGTCGCTGAAAGCGGCCTCCGAGAACCGCCGACTGCGCGCGCAAAAGCGTATGCAGTTTTTGAAGATCGCCTCACCGGTCGTCCTTCGGCTCCGTTTATGAAAGCTCACGAGGGCCGTTCACCCTCACGTGCGCGGCTCCGACTCCGAGGAGCGAGCGTTCGCAACTTCGACTTCGGGAGGCCTCGAATATCACTGCCGGAATCAAGGGGAGGTTCGCACGAGAGGACCGCGCGAGACACCCCCCGCCAGTCGTCGTCGCGTCGATCACCACCGGCCGCTTTTCATCCTCTCTCCGCGTTTCCCCCGCGGAAGGGAAGAGAGAAACTCTCTGCTCCACTTCGAGTCGCTCGCTCGCTCGCTTACTAAAGCCTGTCGCGATTTGAAACGTTACGTAAGTCCGAGACCGTGCAATTTCCGCGTCCGTAGAGCCCCGGCGCAGACCGACGGGCGAGCGAAACGACGAAGGAAACGAGAAACCGGCAGACGACGTAGAGAGAAGAGCGACGACGGGCGTCCGACTCTACACTGAGGTGTTCCAGCGGTTCTGCCATCCAACTATGATCCCCACTCTTTCTTTATATCTCACTCACTCTCTCTCTCTCTCTCCCCCGCGACTACAACCTGCCTGCTTGCCACACTGACGCGCCGTTACGATCTTTTTCCGCCTTACCTGCGTGCGACGATTACTCGACTGCACTAAAATGGAAGTTATCTACGAATTGCACTTATGCAAATCAGCCCAAATCCACGTTTCCGTCCGTGTTTGTTCGTCTGCTGGTTTGTGGACCCGGAGATTATTTCCGCGCAGGAGTCTACGCGTCTGATGGGCAAAACAGTCGTCGAGAGGTGATAATTGCGTACGATAAATTGCATCGATCGCGATCGGGAGGGTCGATTTATCACCGACCCGGCGGTATCCCTGAAAGAAGTCGGTTTTTGCGCAGAAACTCGCTCGCTCGTGAAATGCCTGGGTGCCGAGATATTACGTGGGCCTCTCTCGCTTGTCCCCGATACCGCTGAGGTCGCCGAATAACAAAATCGCCACCTACATACATCCGAATTTCATCGGCGAGAGACAGCCGGCCGAGAGCGGACTTATAAGTAATCGGCGTGAGACTGAATTATTACAAAACAGACGCGCAAGAGACGGCGAAATCGGAATTCCGCGGGACCCATTCAGTCGTCTTCTTATTGTATCACCGATGTACAAACGACGGTCAATAAAGACTCGTTTTCGTTTCGGGCAGAAGCCAAACACCAACCGAGCGCCGCGCCTTATTTTCACGAGCGACGACGACGACGACGATGATGATACCTCCGCGTTGTTGTCCTCGAGAATATTTCGTCGCGCCGGATCGAACGACTTTTCGGCCATTTTTTGACACACTTTCTAAATACTCAAGTGGAATACTCGACAGGAGAGTAAGGAAAAATCAGGGATTTCGGCCCGAGTCGATTTTACAACGCAGTATACGGAGATGAGTAATTTTGTTGTCGTAGCGAATAATTCGTAAATCAGCGCAGAAACAGTTTTCTTCCTAGGATGGGAATATTTTGCTGAAATCTGCCCTCAAGGCACGTTTGTTAATTTCCTGTTCGGAAGAAAACAGTGTTTTGCTACATTTACCGATTTGTTCTTAGAACAAAATAATTTGTAGAGTCAGCAAATATATATTCGACGAATGGCAATTAGTACTCTTAACAATTCATTTTGTTGTCCACGTAGTAACTGGCAGGTTTCGCTGCGACAGCATGAAATCTGCTGTGCCAGCAAATTATTTTTCTCCGTGTAGGAGAGGTTCACACACACCCACACCCACACACACACAAACTCAATTCTGATAATATAATTTGTTCCTACTCCTAATTTGAAGTCTTAAATTTCCGTTTTTACTGTTTTAGCATCGAAATAGGTCGTTCAAAGTGGTATAAAAATGAAATCTGCGAAATTTGATATTCAAGAGAAAAGTGAAGAGTTATCATATCGTTCAAGCAGGTTTTTATTATATACCGTTTTACTATAGGCTGTTTAATTAGGCGCAAACAATTCTTAAGAGCGTCAGAGTAGCATGAAAATTTCGACTCAAGTCGTAGTCGCGCTTTTCTCGCGGTCGGCATCGACGAGACACACTTAATACTAGAGCAACAAAACGCGATCCGTCGTATCTCACACGTGGAATCGGGCACACAGGGAGGAAAGTAAAATTTTGAAAGCGAGAACGCGATTCCAGGACGCGCATAATAATACGCCTCCGCAACGGTTCGCGAATCGCGAGCACGAATCGGGATAATGGCTGTGCGCGCGTCCAAAAAATTATCTCGCGCGCATGGAATATGAAAGCCGGCCTAATAAAAATCGTTAAGGCGAGACTGGGAACTATTTTCGAAATATTTTCGCGGACCGAGCGGAGATCTCTCGTTAGTTGCCAAGTGGAAAGGCGCCGACGAGAGGTGCTAATCGCCACCACGTCGCCGCTGCTCTCCTCTACTCGCGCGAGTGAATTTTTTACGAGAGATCGCTCTGGAAGTAATCGTGCGAGGGGCGTTGCGCGACCTATCGATACCGTTTGTATCGCTCGAAACGAAACGCCAGGCTCGTTCCCGTGGAAGCGGAGTTTTACTCGAGAAAATAAAAACTCGCGTCTATACGTACGAACTGTGTTCACGGATATTTGCGCAATTCGCGATTCGCTGTCGCGCGTCATCTGACGTTTCACAGCCAGCGAAATGAGACGCGCGTTTGCGATACTCGAAGGAATTCGAGAAAGAATCTTAAATCGTTGGAAAACGTTGTAATATAAGTAAATAAGTATTGAGTACCGGTATTTTTAGCCGAATCTTACACTTAAGACCGTCCTAAGTTCGTCTTCAATCGCTTCTTCGTAACCAATGAAATAAGCCGATCAGCGTCTGAAGATAAACTTAAGACAGTCTTACATATAAGAACCGACTATGAATATGTCGGCCCATGTATGTGCCATATAGTTTGTTTTTTGAGCGTATGAAAGTAAGATGAAAATATGTGAAAAAAAAAAGATTAAAACTACATATACACACCTAATAAATGTAATATTTAAAATTAAAGATATACAAGAAAATATAAAAACGTAAAATAATGTATAAAATGTATAAAATGCATAAAAATGTAAAAATAAAAGCAAAGAATAATAAATACATCAAAAAATATATGTATATATGAATTACATGGAAAATTCATCGTGACGGCTGCTTCATCATCGCGAGCGGAAACGTCGTGCCGCTCGATAAAATCCCGCCCCCCCCCCTTCGCCCTGAAATCACGAATAAATTACGCGACCGCGCCGTCACTCGAATGTAATTAATTCAGTCATCGATTTGCGATGGCCGGTGAATTATCTACCATTGCAGCGGCGACGTCCCGGACAATTCCGAATGCGCCGTAACGTTCGTCATCGAGCCGGGCCCTGAAATACTACGCGTGCGCCTCCGATTTATAGGACGCGTAACGGTGACTCGACCTTTCTACAATTAACCCGTCCGGCGAATGCGCGGATGTACAAAACACGCGACAGTTCGACGTCGTGAAGCGGTCGCGAAGGAGAATTCGGCTGATCAAACAACCCCGACGCAATTCGGGGAAAAGGACGAGACGGCGATCGTTTGATCGCCACCATTGAGCGAGTCGTTCCGTAAAAACGATACGGACGCGTTTTGTGCAAATTTAAGCGAAAGAAGACGAAAAAGTAACCTCACTGGAACTGGCACTTTGTTAGAATGTGAGTAATAAGATTAAACTTAAATCGTTATTATATATAATTTTCCTACTTCTATCCTAGCGGTCATAATGACTCACGCAATTG
Organism: Dinoponera quadriceps; assembly: GCF_001313825.1. NCBI lineage: Eukaryota > Metazoa > Arthropoda > Insecta > Hymenoptera > Formicidae > Dinoponera > Dinoponera quadriceps. The sequence goes on from NW_014555716.1 coordinate 109,237, forward strand.
CTAATTGCTGGAAACTCGAATCGTTTACAGGTGACCCAATAAACCGCGATAGTGTTGCTAGATTGAGAGAAGCGCCGTGCGCCGTCGCTTTCTAACGGAGGAAAATCCGGAACATTCCGTCGTCATGGAGACGATACTCCCCCACGCGAAATTTTTCGCCTCACGTTAAACTTTCGATTCTATAACGCAGTGGGAGGCTAATGTAGCAAAATTAAGTACAATTCTGATGATGTAACTCTTATTTTAATCACGACAACTCCTTAAATTTCCGCTTTTGTTGCTTTTAGCGTAGAAATTTTGGCGCAGGTTTTTCCAAAGTAGCATTAAAATTAGATTCTGCAGAACTGAAGCTAAATTCTCTACGGAACTAAAGGTTCAAGAGAGAAGTTAACAAGCGTCAGTATCGTGAAGTTAGTCTACAGGCGTAAGGTGCAAAGTATCTTTGTAATAGCACTAAAATTCCGGCTCGGGGAGTTTCGTCTTAACGGACGATTGATCGGCGTAGCTGGAACTTTCAACTGTTCACTCGCGAGGGACTGAAATAAGGCAGCAACGGAACGTGGTGCGCGAAAATCCGCGGAAAATCTCCGTGGCAGGTGGTTATTGAATAACATGAAGAACGAACGAGGGAATACCTCTAACGTTAACGTTCCTTTACGAGGATGTCACTGAGGATCGCTGATGTTGCCTTAGCGAGGATCAAGGGACAGTTCCATTAACACGCGGGAGGGGAAGGGGGTCGGAGGGGAAGATAGGTAAATAAAAGCCCGCGTTCACGAGGGAGAAGCGGTTAATAGCGAAGGAAAGGTGCGGTCGTATGACGCAGCTGATTGGTCATTAACCGGCGATCTAATAAAGCCTAAAAGGTTTACCGACCTCCTGTCGTCCTCCCTCCCCCTTCCTCCTGCCATCCACCGGTTCACCGTCGCACCTCCGCGCATCGTGCGGCGCACGTCAGTCGCAAACTGCAGTGTAACATCAGATAAAGCATACATCGTCGCGGCCCCGCACGCTATTAAATTCCCCGATGCTATGTGGCCGTGCGGAGCCCGCGAAACTTTAATTAACTAAATGACACACGCGTGTAGAAAAGGAGGAGAGAGAGAGAGAGAGAGCGCGCGCAAGAGCGTACGTAAGCGCCGGGAGGAGTACGTGCGCTTTTATTTTGACGCGACTTGATACGGTGCAATTTAATTTCTCGACTGTGGGGGCCTTCCTCTCGACGAGATACGCCGCCGGATAACTGTTATCTCTCTCTTCCATCGGCGGATAATACACGAATCCGCGCCGATTACACGGTGTTCGCGCCCTTTGTCACCGAACGTCGTTGTCGGATTTACGAGAAGCCGAGAAACGTCGCGTCGTATCTCACCCGCGACGATTCTCGGAGACGATTCTTTCCCGTCGCGGTGGGGTTCGTAAATCGCGCGATTGTGCTTCTGCGAACACATCGGGAGGAATTCGGGTCGACGTCGGAATGAACGTCGGTCTGTTTTACAGGCTATAAAGAACGTTAACGCGTTAATTGCCACGTACACGTTGCTTTCCGTTGATCCTTCGTAAAGCTTAACCGATGGTCGAGTTACGGGAGAGACGGTAAACAAATGTGATTCGAAGCGCGCGTATCTTTCGTGTCGTTTCATCGGTTCTCTGTACAAAATGACTTTTCAAAGTAAGTTTAATTATATCTTGTACGCGATATTAAATGTAATTTGGTGAAGCGAGATAATATCGTAATATTGGCATTGTTAAGGGTATGCCAATATCGATGACAAACTTGACAACCGATAACCCCGAGGCGATCTTCGAAATGTTACGTTACGCAAACACTGACAAGATCACACTAATCTTCTCGTGTTCTTCGTACATTTTAATCTTATGTAAATGTAAGTGCGATATAAATGTAAACGCGATAAGTGTACTAAGGAATGTGTTCTCTTTTACCGCATCCAACAGAAAATTTAACCAAATCATATAAATGTAACATATTTCCGCAAACTTTTCGTGTCTCGTAATTAAACCTCTAAATTTCATTAAATTTATCTTTAACATATAAAAATGTCTTCGAAATCTTCCCGATTACAGCATCAGAGCACATGCAGTACGTACAAATTGCAGTATTTCTGTATCAGATAAATGTTTACGTCAACCGACAGCTCGAGATGTCAATTTTGAAATTTTAGCCACCTTCGTTGCGCACCGAGCGATACTTCAATTCGTTCTCGCGCGTACTTTCATCGTGCAAAAGCAATTCTAACCCCGTGCAGCCACGGAAACTGTGCAAAAATAGAAGTCGATACTTCGTCAATGCGAAGTTTCGAACGGTGGCATTTCCTTAAGAAGGATTCAACGTGATAACGTACGGTGAGAATAAAAATATTTTTCTCGAGAATGAACAACCCGCTTCGGCAGGTAGTCGACTACGAACCCGGACGGGCTCGGATTTCGGAAACGCCGCCGACGTGGAAATTCGCGCGCGAATAAACACGGCGCGCCGTTGATCGATCGGAAACATGGGTGCGCTCTCCCTCTCTCCTTCTCTCTTCCTCTCTCTCTCTCCCTCTCTTTCTTCCAGAGGGGTCGAGCGTCGCGGAACAATCGATGGTGTACCGTCGTACCGTTACAAGCAACAGGAAGTGGCGGTCGCACGTTGCGTTACATGCAAGCGGCAGCAACGCACGGCTGTGGTAACGCGAGAGAGGCCAGCCGTCGTTCACCTTGCCGCGCGCATGTGGCATTGGTTCGGATAAAAAGTAAAAGCACACGCACTCGGGGGTCGCACGTACGAAGTGTGTCGGAGCCGGTCAACGCACCGGGTCTCCTCGGGACGCACCGGCTGAGCGAAAGAGACACCACGTTGTCGATGTCCGGCGCGTACGATCACGCTTTCGATACTCCGACGACTTTTCTCTCGGGGGAAACGAAGGAATGAAAGACGGTTCGAAGGTCAAGTGGCGTAAATCTTCATTCTCGATCGTCGGATCGTCAAACGGACGATTTGCTTGAGCGAGTCGCTTCGTCGGACGGACGTTTGCCCGAGGACGTCGCGTGTCCGAGCGTGGACACACACCGGCTCTTGTCTGAAGGAGTTAATTGTCAAAAATATGAGCGACCTCCGCAGTGCCGGGCGTTCATGAAGATTGAATGCGCGGCGGAGCGCGCCATTGGCGACCGCTAATTCGCAATATAACGGCCCACGCGGTCATTTGCACACAATTGCATTTTCGGTTGTGGCGTGGGCGTCGCGGGTTCCTCCGTTCCACGTCTACGTAGCATTCGGGCCAGATCGCGCGAGAGATATCGTTTTTCTCTTTTCAAAGTGACGGGATAAACCTCCGATGAAAAATGTCGAATACGGGTCGGCGAGCGCATCCATTTTTCATTCATGATTTACGTTCGAGGGAGAAATTGAAATCGGCAAATTTTTATCTACCGATACACTATAATTCTCTGTATCAATATAAAAAAAAAAAAAAACAAACACTGTGTGTGTGTGTGTAAATATAGAATGATAAGTAATTAAGTGAAGTAGAATAAATAAATAAAATAGATAGAACACGTGAAGATAGAATGAGCGTTAAATGTAACGAAAACAAAAAATTACAAGGACGAATCTCGGAAATTAATTGCAGCGTGACTCATCTTAAATGACGGTGAATGGCTCGGCAAACAAGTGCAGACGGCAAAAGCACAAATGCATCCTCACGCATACGCGAGGTTTGAGAGGGCGCTTGTTACTGTGAACCGAGGAATAGAGTCTGTAGTCGGTAAGAGAACACTTCGGTTTATCGGCGATCGCTTCTTCGTATCGACACACGTTTCCCCAGGTATGATCGTATCTTTACAATGTAACCCGAAATCAAGAGATAATTGTTATCGATTGTATTATGTGGAAATCACGGTGATATAACACGCACTATATCGATTCATTTGTGCAAATTACGTTGCTATTTTTTCATATGCTCTCGTCTTCTCTGGTAATAAATGATATTTTTTATCATTAATGATACGATTTTTCTTGAATTTTGACGAACTGACCTAAGTCTTAGATGAGTCAGAAATAAATCTCGACATCGGAGTGAGTCAGAAATATATCTCTTAACTCAATATCGCGCATTTACGAAGGCCGCGTTTGGCCTCAGCGCAATCTCGAGGGAAACAATAATAAACAACAATAATAAAAATAGCGACATGAAAAGTACGTAAAATAATGTATATATAGAGAATAAATGAATCAAAGTTATATCATACACGAGAAAAACATCGCGACGGGCTGCCTTGTCGCGTTGAGTGAAAACGAAAGCGGTGGAAACGGAACGTCGCATTTTCCATACAGCGGAGGAGGAGGAGGAGGGTCGGGACCTCGAGATGACCGAAAGCGGAATGCAGGATGCAAGTGCAGCGAGCGCGACGCAACAATGCGGTCTGCCCACACGCGAAATACCTGCGGGACGCCAGAGAGAACGAAAGAGAGGGGAAACCGAGAGTGTGGAGGAAGAGCGCGATAACGAAGGCGACTCGAAAAAGGACGATCCACCATGACGTCAATTCGACGACGCTCCTCCGCATCGTCGTAACGCGAAAAACGCATCCGGCGTTTCGTCGTCGTTATTCGAGATTGTCGACGCGACTCCACTCTCGTTACCGTAATTATGCGTGTACTCGAGCGTAAACGCGAGTCTAAAAATGGCGGTAATGATAACAGAAATCAGTCGTGTCAGTGAAATCCGGGTATTTCGATAACTGGGTAATACTTGCCCGGGTTGGATGTTCAGGTCTTTCGGAAATACCCAGGTATGGTGAGAAGAAAAATATTAAAAAAAAAAACTTTTTCGGTGGATACTAATAACGGGTTTAATTAATTCAAATTTCAGTATTCAAATAGAACAAATAATTGATTTCATAAAAAGCTACGGATCCAAGATACATGTATGTGTGTATATTTTTTTATTTGAAAAAAAGTCTTTCCAGTGGAAAGCATGTATACTAGAATAAATAAATATGTTATTAGTAATGTCACCGAATAAGTATCATTTATTTTCGAGATATTTCTTCTCTCAATGTACACATATTCGCAGATATTACTCGGACACTTTCATGTTCATTAGATATTACCCCGTTAACCAGAAAATAGTAACGATTAAACAGTTATTCTGCGATATATTCCTTTGTTATTTATTATCGTTAGAAAGATCAATAATTCGTAGCATCTGAAATGAACGTACATTCAGTTTCCTGAGTATCCGAGTAATGCCTGAAAAATCTCGATTATCCGGGTAATCCTGAGGGACCTCAAGATACTTGAGTAGTCGAAACTGACAGCACTAACAGAAACGAGATTGTCACTCACCCTATCCTGTATCTTGATATTCTCCTGGCCCCTCTTCAGGTTCGGAGCCCGGAGAACCTTGCTGGTGAGTGGCGGCTCCATCGCGACGGCGGGATTCCGTTGCCTCGTCAGGATCTCATCTCTGAAGTGGTTGCGCCGATCTCATTCCACAGTCTGCAACACACGAATGAGAATCGCTTTCTTCAAGTCCTCCACGTCGGATGTAGCTTCCGCGAAAAAATAAAGGAAGAGAGAGAGAGAGAGATAAGCGGCCGCACGTGGTTCACCGCGCACCTTCCACCGTGCAAAACGAAAATGAATCATCGTTAGATTACGATCGACGAGAGATAGGTTATCTCTTCTTGTTATTTTTAAACGTATACCGAGCGTGTGTGTGTGCGTGTGTCGCGCTGTGCAAAGCGTTTGTCTCGCTCCCGGTCGGGAAGTCACGATCGCGTGACGATGAGACGGAGAATCGGCGGTAAGGTGAAAAAAAAAACAAACAAAAAATAAAAGAAACGGAATGACGAGTCGAGATTCCGGAGGACTTCCTCGAGCGCGGCGCGAGCCTCGCCAGGACTCTCTCAGTAGGTCTCCTCGAGGCGGCCCGGCGCGATACGCGATACACGTCGGGTCGTTAAGCGAAAGTAAGAGTAGACGGTGGTGTCCCGATCGTGGGAGATCGGGAGACCTACGCGAATTCCGCGCGCTGGACCGCGGCTGGATACTTTCAGAGAAGCAGGAACGGATAACGGTTCGTGCGCCAGTTAACGGGAGGATAACGACACGCGGATCGCCGGCCGGCGAAGATGGATTCTCGTGCGGAACGACTCACCCTCGCGTCCCTTTCGACGAGGGGAATCGCGAATCCGCTCTACGCATCGCCGGGACATCGAGGATCCAAATTTATCCTCCGATCCAAATTTACCGAGGCCAGTAAGGGCGAAAATGATATCAATTTAATTATTATTATTTTCTATAATTATTCATAATTTTAATTGTAACATTTCGGCTGGTTTCTGCCTTGTGACTAATTTCTCCCGGGAACTTTTCTATTCGCGTACGTCATATTGCGAATTAATTTGGTTCCCGTAGATTTCTAACTCGTCGCAGATCTCAGAGTCTCTAGTAATTCCATTCGATTCTTCCGACTTAATATGCTGGAAAAAACCGGACGGAAATAAGCAAGTCACGCAAACGTGTTACAGCCCGAAGTGCAATCGAGTGAGACTGAGGAAAAACAGATCAACAATTCCGAGTGGAGATCCGCTCGGATTTCGGATTCAACTCGATTCCGCGTATCCGCGGCCGCGATAATAACGCTGTGATAATAAACTGGAGGACAAGTACGAGCAGATAAGCCGAGCGCAGCTCGTTTACGAGCGGCGACAATGACGCGCGCGCGAGAGGACACGGCGAACAACACGCTAATGAGAGTCGACCGCGCGAGGAGGAGAGTTTCCTGCTCGAAAATGAAGGATGTATCACCCATATTTCAAAATGATGAAAGAATTATAAGTTGATCTACATTGCACTTAAAGAAGTGATACCAAAAGTTTGACGGTAATTTAGAGCCCGGATCATTTCTATTAAATCAACTGATGCACAAATATAGCATTAATAAGACAAATAAAGAATAACATTTTCGTACTTCTAACATTGTGCATACGTCCGCCTCAGTTACGTTTCAAATTAACATTTATTATTTAGGTATCGGAAAAAGAAAAAGAAAGAAAACGTATAGGAACGTAATTTCGTTCGAGAAATACTAAATTTACGAGCGGCCTCCCTCGATGCCGCCACGGAAACTACGATATTAATGGGTAATTCAGCCTTAACTTCGTAGAGGATCATACGGCTTCTACCGGCGGGAGGAGAAGCGGAGGTTCTCTCCGCTGCGACAGATAATCGATGAGCCTCGATATTAACCTCCGCTTCGCCAGCGTTCGCGTCTCTTCGCGAGCAGGAAGAGGTCGCGGATTCCTAAACGGATTTGCGCCCGGATTTGGATCGAGATGGTCGGTCGACAACCGCGCGAGACACTCGGAGAAGAACGTCGGCTCGACGGGCAGGCTCTCGTCGGTGCCGCGGAGAATCCGAGGAATCCGCCGAAGCCGCGCGAGGGCTCACGATTCCAATTATCAACGCGGGCAATCCTCGCGGGTCCGCTTCGCGTTTCCGCTTCGTTGTCGGGGCGATTTACGAGCTGCTAAGCGCTAAAGCGCGACCCACGTGGACGAACACGACCTACGGGCGCACAAGTGGCGGTGGCTCTTTAACAGACCGCGTCTCGCCCATTAATACACACCCGCGACGAACACCCTGGCCGCGCACAGGAAGACTTGGCCGGCCGCCAAAAATTCGAAAACCGACCGGCAGCGAAGCGGAGACGCGCGAGACGGCGAATCGACGACACCGACGACGCACTCTCGGAGTTACGTTATTAAGGTAAAAGCAGACCGGCCTCTGTTACGAAACCGTGAGGCACTTCCGGTTCGCACAACGACCTTCGATCGCAATGTCGTCGTCGTCATCCTCGTCGATGCTGATCATGTCGATGCGACCCACATAATAAATGGTGCATCGCGAAAGTACCTATTCTCTATTTGCTTACGGAGGCAGGATACACGCGCCAGACACTTAGCCGATTCACTAGGTCAAGTAATAGGGACTATTAATTTCGATGGCCGCCGCCGGCCTGCGCATTGTATCGCCCGCGAGAAGGCCGAATTACATCGATTTCCGGCCCGATCCTACGTATGAATATGCATCTTGCGACATAATAACGTTCGGCAACGCCGACGCGCACCGTTGCGCGTCCCGATCACGATAAAGCCCCCCGTGGGTGTCGATCTTAATTTCACGGTGGATTATTAATTAGCTTCTTTTTGTTTCACGCGCGTTACACTGTGCGGTGCGAGATATTGGTACGAGGTTCCATTTTTACAGATCGAACAGGATCACTGAGAAACTGTGAGTTGAAAATGCCGGTAGAATTGAGTGGGTCCGATTATTTCTTTACGTGGATTAATTTGAGTGAGTAGGTAATATTTGTAATTATGTGTGTGTGGACGAGCCGGATATATGACGCACTAATTAGGAGGGATACGTGGATTAACGGATTATATTTGCAGGATCTTGTCGAAGAGAACGATTGGCCAGGCGGGACACATGCGCGTCTCTAGACGCGTTTGGCTTATGGAGTGAAACTCGCGAATATTTCAGGAAAGTGATCGCCCGTCTCGCAGGTATTTTCACCGGCGCAAGACTAAATAGAGCGTCAGCGCTCCTTAGGACACGATCAGTGAAATCTAATATCGAGAGTAGGCAGGGGCCTTTTCGCGAGCACGCAGAAGGATCGAGGCGCGTTGCAGCCGCTCGACTTCGACCGTCGACGGTGGAACGGAGGCTTCTTAAGTTCGAAATTGCGATATGCAATAAGAAGAATCGAACGTATTTCTTGAATTACGTATAACCTAAATTTTTATGTCGTGCTTTGAAGTAATATAAGCACGTTCGTTTCGTACTTGTACAGAAACGCGAGCATGAATGATTTGTACACTCTTCATACAAATTATTTATATGATTTCTCGTTGAATACTTCAAGTTACATGTGCATGAACAAAAGTGCCGTAAGTAAGTCACAAAGACGTTATTTTAGCACACATGAATATTCATAGCTCATAACCGAATCTATTTACGGAGATACTGAATACTGAAGAAAAGAAAAAAAAAGCAAACTCGTCCTACTGCGCGTCGCACTGCGACCAATTGCGAGCTCGACTTTCAGCCGTGGACAGCGGTTTTCCTCCCGTTCTTTTATTGCTCCACTTTCTTATCACTTTTCTCCCCGCCAACATTTTCGCATTGTCATTAAATTACACGACGGCGTGAAACTGCGGCAGTGGGAGCCGCGATCGACTCGGAAGTCCGAACTGAGAAATCAATTCGCTCGTAAGTGTGCCGTGAAATAATAATACGCGCAGATGCGATACACGAGAAAGGAATACAGGGACGCGGTAAACACAGTGCGTTACAGATTTTTTTTTTTCACGCACCGATAATCCCGTGCGTCGCCGTTAAGAGCGTCGCGTACCACTTTCTTCGTTAAGAGCCATCCTGCCCGCGTTAACGTCCTATCACTCTCCATTGTTGTCAGGGACGGTGAATTTCACGCGCGTTTCATGTAAACTCAACGTCGACACGCAACGTCGGCGGCTCACGAAAAGTGAAGCCCACCGGAGTCCCGCGCGTTCCGACCGTCGCGGGTCTCGTTAACGGCGAACTCGTTAAAACGAACGAAATAATTGCCCGACGTCCTCTCGGCCGAGGTCCCCAGTCAAGATTTAAGTGGGAAGTAGCAATTTATTAATTGATTAATTAATTATCGCGACTGTGTGCAGTTTTACCGTTTGGTATCAGTCGTCGGTGTTTAAGGGCACCGGACGCGACGAAAATCTTGGGCAGAGCCGGCGGACTCTCCCGTCGTGTGAATGCGCATCATCGCACCGTGAGAGATTACCCCTCTCTTCGTCCAAGCTTTCACTGTGACTTCCGGGACCGGAAGCAACTAACCTGATTTGTGAGCGTACGCGACTGCATCCCTCGTATCCCGAATCTTCTTGGCGGACTCCCCGACACTATTGTCTTCACGCGCGCTCTCGCCGCGAATTCTCTCTTTCTCTCTCTCTCTCTCTTTCTCTCTCATCACGTCAATTATCAAAGATAATCGCGTCTCGAGGAGAGTTGTATTTAATATTACTCGAGCATGGGAGCGCGCATACACTCGGTATATTCCTTTTACCTCCTTTTTAAAAGGGTTCCCATTTTCTGCCGAAGAGAGCCGTACGTTAATACGTTTAATTAAAATTTTACGTTAACGCCACGACACAAGAGCGATCGGTGGACCGGTTTAACAAGACGCCGCGCCGTGTCTTATTAAATCACTCGTAAAGTATAATAATTAATTGAGCCTGAGAAATCGGCCGGCACGGCGGGATGGAGAGGGTGTGTCGATAAGACGAGATAAACGATGTGTACGCGATGTGTCTCGAATTACACGTAATCTTGAGCGATTCAGTCGTCGGTCGAGCTTGCGGTACAATCAATGAAAATTAGCACGGCGATCAACGTGTCGAGGCGGCGTAATGAGAGCGTGAGATGATTCGCCGATGATCCGCCGTTGTGAAAGGTGCAACACAACCCGCTCCCTGCGCATCACACACGTTACTTACTGATTCGACTGCGGAAATTCGTTCAATCGGAGCAACGGGTACGTGCGAAGCGATGGGAGCGATCGGACACCGGTGGTGTCGCTCAGTGATTGCGCGGAACTAAGAAGAGAAGACCGATCGCGCGATACTTGCGACGAAGATCGCTGGAGATGTTTGGACAAAGACATAATATTTAACTACCTTTTTCTCCCTCCCCTCCACCTTTTCTATCCCCACTCTATCGCTCTCTGCCGATCGTCTGTCACTCCAACGCGCGGTTGGCTGACGATGCGATGGAAGACACATCTATAAGTATCGATTAGTCGCTGTGCTTCGGAAAAAAGTGATCTTGTATTTTTGGAGCTCAGTTTTTCTCAGTAGATTAGCTCGCTGTGTTTTCAGGACCGTTTGAATTACGGATGAGTCACCTGGATCTCAATAACAAAATAGTTTCGGACAGATCTATACGTAGTATCTTATCGCCCGATAAAAGTGAAACGCGTCAAGTAGTGATCGGTCGATTACCAAAATACATTGCAAATTGTACCTTACAGTCCGCTATAGTACGTCGGACTCTTGAAAACACTATCGTTCGTATCCTTCTGTTACGAAATGTTTCTAAATACGACTTAAAAGAGTTCTCTCTTCAAGTATGCATTGAAAAATGTTGTAAAAGCATGCGTGTGCTGAAAAAAGTTGGCAAATTCCAGCAGAAGGACACGCGGTCGTAGAACCGAAACAGATCGACGTTATCTTTCTTTTTCCAGAATTTTGAGCACCAACCGATAATCGCGATGCGCCGCGAATTTTCGCGAATACGCGATCGCAGTTCGCGGTTCAGGTGCTCTCGCGACAATCGCATTTCCCGGTGCGCCGCTCGTCGCCGAAGAGCATCGTGGCGCAACGCGGCGGCCGCGAGAGATGCATCAATTCGGGTGAGGAATTGTATTTCCCGTTAGTTTGCCGGGGAGATTGGAAGCTCGGGTCGTGGCGGTGAACGCATCGGAGTCAAGGACGTTTCGCGGCATATGACGGTGATAACCGGTGATCGTACCGGTGTACGTATACGAGGTTTCCGGAAACGACGAGTGGAAAGTCGACGTTCGTCCCCGTTCGTCCGACGGTCGGGCGAAACGCAACGCAATTGCATTTCAGTATGTTTCAACCAATCGCGATAATGGAGCAACGTTTAATCCTCACCTCGGTGACTCAGTAGACTCGATAGACGCGGCGATTCGATCTGATTTGTAAAACTAACTCCAGAGTCCCGGAGATGCCTCGATCGGCGTTATTAGTGCTCGATAAGAGAGAGAGAGAAAGATATATAATATTAATGTGGCGGAAATTGATAGTTGTATTGCGAACGCATTGTGTTATTCAAACGTTCTCAAAATAACAGAGCGCTACTTCACTATGCGACAGTGTGCTTATTTCTACGCTCGGTAGATTCCGATATATCGACTCTTGAATTTTTTTTTTTTCTTATTTTTATCATGTAATATAATTACTCGGTTAAACATTGGATAAAATATATCGTTCGTCTTGCGTATGGCTTAAATTTCCAGCTCGTTTTATACAAACAAAAGACTGAAGAAAACTTAAAAATTTTACTTAACAAATTACAACATCTAATTCGCAATGTACACTGAGTTTCAAAACGGTTTGAATGCTTTTTTCTTGAAGCGCAACCGCCGGTCCGATCAGAGATCTTATTTTTCGAAAACGAGTTCCCTCACACTGGATAAAGGCTTTGGTAACAATTATCAAGATTTGGCTGGATTGTTCCAATTAAATTGTTTGGTTGCTGCAACCAATTCACTTAGCACATATACTATACAATAGTACGATATACTGTATACAATACATGATACTAAATGATGGTACTATGATTTGGTTTGGCAGGAACGAAACCATTTAGCTAAAATTACTTAACCAAATCTTGACAGTTATTATTCAATCTTTTTCAGTGCGCTGCATCATCGTTTGCGTTCCGAACTGCGTCGAAAAAAAAAAAACGTTCCAACCGTTTTGAGAGCCCACATACACAGTCCTGAAATTGAGTTCGTTTAACTCGAGATTGTCCCGGCTGATCCTCCTTCGCAGTGTGCGCGCACAGCACACGCGACGCGCGCGAATCGTAAAATCTCACGAGCCCGTTGGACGTGCGATATCGCGCCTTATTACGGCGCGCGATCATGCCGACCTTGTTCCGAGTCCCGCGCGACCTTCGTCCGTCCTTGAACCCTCTCGTAATTTTACGACGAGCCGCACAAATTCGTCACGGTACTTTACGATACGATCGCGCTCATTATCCTCACGCCGGCGGGCGTCTGCGTTTTTCTCGTGGATGGCAGAGATCTCCCTCCACGATGGTGGCTTCATTCCCGACGTTCGTCGGGAATATCGCCGACGTAGCCCACCAAAACGACCACGCCAACTCTCCGCGACGATTGAATGCGATTGAATTTTCTCTCAGCGATGGGAGGGACCGAACACGTGCGTGGCTTTCTCTTTCGGAACGTCGACGCGCCAATTAGGGAACAATGCGGAATATATTATGTCATGTACGACGGATTAATTTGTCCGAGCGATTCATTAGTCGCCACTTCCTCGCCCGATCGATCGATCGATCGATCGATCGATCACCGGTGAATCGTTGCGCGTTCCCACGTCCCACCTATGACTGTCGCAACGTGTTAAAAAGAAAATGAGATCACGGATCACCTCGATCTCTTTCTCTCTATCCCATCAGCATTTCGACACGCTATGTGTCGCCGGCGTTATTCTGACTCATTCGTGCGAACGAGTTCCAATGGAAAGTAGAGGCGGCCGATAAATCATCGGTGAGAGATTCGCGGACAATGCGGCCGCGGGTTATCGTTCGCACGCGGAATGACGACGTACGAACGGACGTAGGCGCGCGAAAGAAATATCGGCCGAATCGCGCTCTCGACGGTGCAATTCGCGCGCGTGACAAAGCGCGAGGAAAAGACACACAATGAACTCGCTCGCTCGTTCGCTCGCTCGTTGCCATCCGAGAAATTCCACATGCCTTCCCCCCTCTCTCTCACTCTCATTCGCTTCTGCATTTCGAGCCACAGCTTTTCCGCGAATTCCCGTTGTCTCTCTCCCTCTCGTTCTCTCCCCTTCCTCCCTTTTCTTCTCCTTTCTTCAGAAAAGCGAAGAAAAGCAAGTTTCAGCGGAAGGCGGCATTTAAAACAATCCTGCCCGATCAGTGGCACTCTCGAGCGTCTCTCCAGCATGCGATCGATGGAATTATTATATATTTATCGACGAAGGTCGGGACAGCGCGCGATGCAGTCGCGGTCCGTCATTGTCAAGGTCTCACGGTTAGGCTCATACACGAGCGGCTGAGTGGTCAGCTATCTGGTCGGTTAACCGGTGAACCAAGAGCGACCTGAACGACCACTCGACCGGCAGCATTGTCAGAGAGACGAGACGAGACCAGACGAGACGCGATGCGATGCGGTACGTGACCCGCGAGGCAAGAAGTCCGTGCGTGTCGCCGTCCCTTTCTCTCTCTCTCTCTCTCTCTCTCTCCTCCTCCTCCTCTCTTTCTATCTCTTGTCTTCCTGGGCACGGCTAAAATAAACGATAAGTGAATAGAAGAGAGATCTCGTCTCGTCTTCTCTCATCGTCTAGTCGGGCCGAAGATCGTGTTCCGTCCGTCCACGTAGGCGACGGTGCTCCGGGCGGGTCTCGTTTGAGAAATCTATTCGCGGCCGGTCTCCTGATAACAACGTAAACGAAATAATTAGCGCTCGGAGAATCGTGAGTTCTCCTCCCGCGGGCTCGATTGTTCCGTCGGCAGCCTTTTATCTTCGCGATGGAATCGGTCGGTCACAAATAATCAGAAGCGCGCGAGGTATTAATTACGTTCGCTTGAGTAATACTCGAATGAGAGATCCATTTGTTTTTCGTGCTGACTGTTAACGAGGCAACTGAGATAAAGGAAAGATTCGACGCGGACTGAGCCTCGATAAAGTCGGACAAGAGAGCTCTCTATTCGTTCGGCTCTGAATGGTCGGACAGGAAAGGGGGAAAAAAAAATAGAAAATTGAACGACGAGATTGGGTAAGCGGCCGTTCGCGTTATTACACGGCAATTTTGTAAATTGAAAAATCCGATAACACACATACGCTAGCGAGGTGCCGCGAGATGAACGTCGAGAGAGCGCCGGGAGAGCCGAGTAAATCAAATTAGTCTTCATGGACGCGCGAGCCCAGCCGAGAAAGATGAAAGGTCCATAAAGGTTTATCCGGAGCCGTTATAAAGCGGAGAAGAGAGAGAGAGAGAAAAGAAGAAATCCAACGGCTTATACGGCCGCGTCCGTAGATAGACTCTTTCATTCGACTCACTCGAGGAACATGAAGTCGGTATTCCCCCCCC